>NC_137103.1:58166010-58183510 GCF_949357685.1 Gobio gobio | reverse complement strand
CACACACACACACACACACACACACACACACACACACACACACACACACACACACACACACACACACACACACTCTATGTGAATATATAGTAAAGTGTCATTTATTCCTGTGATTTATCATCATTCCTCCAGTCTTCAGAGTCACATGACCCTTCACTGATCATCTCATATGAGGATCTGATGATCAACACACATGTGGACGTGTTTCCTCCTCCTATCTTACATTGACTTGATTATTTCCACCTGTTTGTGAATGAACTGATGAAGACTCACGAGGCCTTTGAGAAGCTGTTCTGCCTTTCTGCCTTTCTGCCGCTCTGCCTGCCGCTCTGCCTGCCGCTCTGCCGCTCTGCCTGCCGCTCTGCCTGCCGCTCTGCCTGCCGCTCTGCCTGCCGCTCTGCCGCTCTGCCTGCCGCTCTGCCTGCCGCTCTGCCTGCCACTCTGCCTGCCGCTCTGCCTGCCGCTCTGCCGCTCTGCCTGCCACTCTGCCTGCCGCTCTGCCTGCCGCTCTGCCGCTCTGCCTGCCGCTCTGCCGCTCTGCCGCTCTGCCTGCCGCTCTGCCTGCCTTTCTGCCGCTCTGCCTGCCGCTCTGCCTGCCGCTCTGCCTGCCGCTCTGCCTGCCGCTCTGCCTGCCGCTCTGCCTGCCGCTCTGCCGCTCTGCCTGCCGCTCTGCCGCTCTGCCTGCCGCTCTGCCGCTCTGCCTGCCGCTCTGCCTGCCTTTCTGCCGCTCTGCCTGCCGCTCTGCCTGCCGCTCTGCCTGCCGCTCTGCCTGCCGCTCTGCCTGCCGCTCTGCCTGCCGCTCTGCCTGCCGCTCTGCCTGCCGCTCTGCCTGCCGCTCTGCCGCTCTGCCTGCCGCTCTGCCTGCCTTTCTGCCGCTCTGCCTGCCGCTCTGCCGCTCTGCCTGCCGCTCTGCCTGCCGCTCTGCCTGCCGCTCTGCCTGCCGCTCTGCCTGCCGCTCTGCCGCTCTGCCTGCCGCTCTGCCGCTCTGCCTGCCGCTCTGCCGCTCTGCCTGCCGCTCTGCCTGCCGCTCTGCCGCTCTGCCTGCCGCTCTGCCGCTCTGCCTGCCGCTCTGCCTGCCGCTCTGCCTGCCGCTCTGCCGCTCTGCCTGCCGCTCTGCCGCTCTGCCTGCCGCTCTGCCGCTCTGCCTGCCGCTCTGCCGCTCTGCCTGCCGCTCTGCCTGCCGCTCTGCCTGCCGCTCTGCCGCTCTGCCTGCCGCTCTGCCTGCCGCTCTGCCGCTCTGCCTGCCGCTCTGCCGCTCTGCCTGCCGCTCTGCCTGCCGCTCTGCCTGCCGCTCTGCCTGCCGCTCTGCCTGCCGCTCTGCCGCTCTGCCTGCCGCTCTGCCTGCTGCTCTGCCTGCCGCTCTGCCTGCCTTTCTGCCGCTCTGCCTGCCGCTCTGCCTGCCGCTCTGCCTGCCGCTCTGCCTGCCGCTCTGCCTGCCTTTCTGCCGCTCTGCCTGCCGCTCTGCCTGCCGCTCTGCCGCTCTGCCTGCCGCTCTGCCTGCCTTTCTGCCGCTCTGCCTGCCGCTCTGCCGCTCTGCCTGCCGCTCTGCCTGCCGCTCTGCCTGCCGCTCTGCCGCTCTGCCTGCCGCTCTGCCGCTCTGCCTGCCGCTCTGCCGCTCTGCCTGCCGCTCTGCCGCTCTGCCTGCCGCTCTGCCTGCCGCTCTGCCGCTCTGCCTGCCGCTCTGCCGCTCTGCCTGCCGCTCTGCCTGCCGCTCTGCCTGCCGCTCTGCCTGCCGCTCTGCCGCTCTGCCTGCCGCTCTGCCGCTCTGCCTGCCGCTCTGCCGCTCTGCCTGCCGCTCTGCCGCTCTGCCTGCCGCTCTGCCGCTCTGCCTGCCGCTCTGCCTGCCGCTCTGCCTGCCGCTCTGCCGCTCTGCCTGCCGCTCTGCCTGCCGCTCTGCCTGCCGCTCTGCCTGCCGCTCTGCCTGCCGCTCTGCCTGCCGCTCTGCCTGCCGCTCTGCCTGCCGCTCTGCCTGCTGCTCTGCCTGCCGCTCTGCCTGCCGCTCTGCCGCTCTGCCTGCCGCTCTGCCTGCCTTTCTGCCGCTCTGCCTGCCTTTCTGCCGCTCTGCCTGCCGCTCTGCCTGCCGCTCTGCCGCTCTGCCTGCCGCTCTGCCTGCCACTCGCCCGCTCTGCCTGCCGCTCTGCCTGCCTTTCTGCCGCTCTGCCTGCCTTTCTGCCGCTCTGCCTGCCGCTCTGCCTGCCGCTCTGCCTGCCGCTCTGCCTGCCGCTCTGCCTGCCGCTCTGCCTGCCGCTCTGCCTGCCGCTCTGCCGCTCTGCCTGCCGCTCTGCCTGCCGCTCTGCCTGCCGCTCTGCCTGCCGCTCTGCCGCTCTGCCTGCCGCTCTGCCTGCCGCTCTGCCTGCCGCTCTGCCTGCCGCTCTGCCGCTCTGCCTGCCGCTCTGCCGCTCTGCCTGCCGCTCTGCCTGCCGCTCTGCCGCTCTGCCTGCCGCTCTGCCGCTCTGCCTGCCGCTCTGCCTGCCGCTCTGCCGCTCTGCCTGCCGCTCTGCCTGCCGCTCTGCCTGCCGCTCTGCCGCTCTGCCTGCCGCTCTGCCTTTCGCTCTGCCTGCCGCTCTGCCGCTCTGCCTGCCGCTCTGTCGCTCTGCCTGCCGCTCTGCCTGCCGCTCTGCCGCTCTGCCTGCCGCTCTGCCGCTCTGCCTGCCGCTCTGCCTGCCGCTCTGCCGCTCTGCCTGCCGCTCTGCCTGCCGCTCTGCCGCTCTGCCTGCCGCTCTGCCTGCCGCTCTGCCGCTCTGCCTGCCGCTCTGCCTGCCGCTCTGCCTGCCGCTCTGCCTGCCGCTCTGCCGCTCTGCCGCTAAGGACTAAACCCTTTATTAGTGATCATCAGCAACCAATGGACATTATGATTCAGAGATTAGGTAATCATTCAATTGTTATTAGTTAAATGTGTCATTTATTCCCTAATAACACTATATTAATTAATAGTGTAAACCGCTCGTGGATGTGTGTGTATTTCTTCAGTTGTGTGTGTGATCTCTGTCTGAAGCGGATCTCAGGGTCACCATTCCATGATAATTATACAATATACTCCTATTTTATATTATTTTGGGTTATTTTATATTTTATTTATAATTTAATTTATATTTTCAGTTTTAGTAATTTTAACACTGTAACTGGTTTATTTATTTTGCTTAATGGTTGCTTTACTGGATAATAAATTTTTTTATTTAATATTTTTTTATTTGATTAAATGTTTTAATTGTTTTTTATTTAATATAATTTTCAATGTAATAATTTGTATTTAATTATTTGTTTTATTACATTTTGTTGAATACATTTTTTTATAATTTTTTATTGTTGCTTTTTAATTAATAATGCATTTTTTTAATAATTTCATACATTTTTAACTTAATTGTTTTTTTCATAATTTTTTTATTTCATAATTGTTTTTCATAAAAAAATCAATTTTTTTATTTCATATTTTTTTCATAATTTTCTTTCTTTAATTTTTTTTTTTACATTTTATTTCCTTTTTTCTAAATGTTTTATTTCAGTATTTTTTATTTCAATTTTTTTTTATTTCAAATTTTTTATTTCATTTTTTTCACAATTCTTATCATAATTTTTTTATTTCATAATTTTTTTTTTCATTCTAATTTTATTTTACTTTTTTTTATATTCATTTGAAATATGATATTTTTTAAATTTAAATGAACTAATCTTTTTTTTATTCTACACACATTTCCACCAAGGTGTGTGTGGGGTGGGGGGGGGGTTCTTCATCTGTCTTTTTACTAGAATGAAGAGGAGATGAGACGCAGCAGCATCAGAACCTCAGACAGTGAATCTGACAGCAAACGCTTTGGAAACAGAAGTGAGACTTTAATGCAGAAGCTTCACACACATGCAGAACAGCAGGTCTCAGATCAGCCGTCAGAACGAGCAGCTGAAGAGCTGAGGAAGTGTGTGAAGAAGAGAAAGAAGAAGAAGAGAAAGATGTAAATGGGTTTTTAAATGCAAACAACAGCAGAGACGTTCAAACCCCGCGGCAGCTTCTGTACGATCTCATTATCTTCTGCTCACACACACACACACACACACACACACACACACACACACACACACACACACACACACACACACACACACACACACACACACACACACACACACACACACACACTGTACAGAACGGCCGTATGGAAGCGTTTGGCCCCAGAGATTTCAATGAATATTTAATCTAATTTCCATCTAATTTACAGCAAATCATTATACAGAGCATTTCTAATTAATTTATAGGACAGATTTGATTTTGATAACTTGTGAGTAGACCCCCCCCCCCCCCCCCACACACACACACACACACACACACACAGACACACAGACACACAGACACACACACACACACACACAGACACACACACACACACACACACACACACACACACACAGTAAACGACTCCTGTCACTTTGTATCAAGCGGCGTTTAGCGATTCACAGCTCAGGCTCGTGATCACACTGATGAATGTCATTCCTTCGGTAAAAAGAAGCTTGACCTTGAGATAATGTTGATTGTCAGCCTTAAAGCAGTGTTAGTTAAACATTTCATTTAGCAATCAGGCATAACATTATGACCAGTGAGTAAAACTGATGATCTCCTATTAGTGGGTGGGATATATTAGGCAGCAAGTGAACATGTTGTCCTCAGAGTTGATGTGTTAGAAGCAGGAAAAATGGGCAAGCGTAAGGATTTGAGTGAGTTTGACAAGGGCCAGATTGTGACGGCGAGACGACTGGGTCAGAGCATCTCCAAAACTGCAGCTCTTGTGGGTGTTCCCAGTCTGCAGTGGCCAGACTCTATCAAAAGTGGAGGACCAGTGGAGAACCGGCCACAGGGTCATGAAGGACCAGTGGAGAACCGGCCACAGGGTCATGGAGGACCAGTGGAGAACCGGCCACAGGGTCATGAAGGACCAGTGGAGAACCGGCCACAGGGTCATGGAGGACCAGTGGAGAACCGGCCACAGGGTCATGGAGGACCAGTGGAGAACCGGCCACAGGGTCATGGAGGACCAGTGGAGAACCGGCCACAGGGTCATGAAGGACCAGTGGAGAACCGGCCACAGGGTCATGGAGGACCAGTGGAGAACCGGCCACAGGGTCATGGAGGACCAGTGGAGAACCGGCCACAGGGTCATGGAGGACCAGTGGAGAACCGGCCACAGGGTCATGAAGGACCAGTGGAGAACCGGCCACAGGGTCATGAAGGACCAGTGGAGAACCGGCCACAGGGTCATGGAGGACCAGTGGAGAACCGGCCACAGGGTCATGGAGGACCAGTGGAGAACCGGCCACAGGGTCATGAAGGACCAGTGGAGAACCGGCCACAGGGTCATGGAGGACCAGTGGAGAACCGGCCACAGGGTCATGGAGGACCAGTGGAGAACCGGCCACAGGGTCATGAAGGACCAGTGGAGAACCGGCCACAGGGTCATGAAGGACCAGTGGAGAACCGGCCACAGGGTTATGGAGGACCAGTGGAGAACCGGCCACAGGGTCATGAAGGACCAGTGGAGAACCGGCCACAGGGTCATGAAGGACCAGTGGAGAACCAGCCACAGGGTCATGGAGGACCAGTGGAGAACCGGCCACAGGGTCATGAAGGACCAGTGGAGAACCGGCCACAGGGTCATGGAGGACCAGTGGAGAACCGGCCACAGGGTCATGAAGGACCAGTGGAGAACCGGCCACAGGGTCATGGAGGACCAGTGGAGAACCGGCCACAGGGTCATGAAGGACCAGTGGAGAACCGGCCACAGGGTCATGAAGGACCAGTGGAGAACCGGCCACAGGGTCATGGAGGACCAGTGGAGAACCGGCCACAGGGTCATGGAGGACCAGTGGAGAACCGGCCACAGGGTCATGGAGGACCAGTGGAGAACCGGCCACAGGGTCATGGAGGACCAGTGGAGAACCGGCCACAGGGTCATGGAGGACCAGTGGAGAACCGGCCACAGGGTCATGGAGGACCAGTGGAGAACCGGCCACAGGGTCATGAAGGACCAGTGGAGAACCGGCCACAGGGTCATGGAGGACCAGTGGAGAACCGGCCACAGGGTCATGGAGGACCAGTGGAGAACCGGCCACAGGGTCATGGAGGACCAGTGGAGAACCGGCCACAGGGTCATGAAGGACCAGTGGAGAACCGGCCACAGGGTCATGGAGGACCAGTGGAGAACCGGCCACAGGGTCATGGAGGACCAGGGGAGAACCGGCCACAGGGTCATGAAGGACCAGTGGAGAACCGGCCACAGGGTCATGGAGGACCAGTGGAGAACCGGCCACAGGGTCATGGAGGACCAGTGGAGAACCGGCCACAAGGTCATGGAGGACCAGTGGAGAACCGGCCACAGGGTCATGGAGGACCAGTGGAGAACCGGCCACAGGGTCATGAAGGACCAGTGGAGAACCGGCCACAGGGTCATGGAGGACCAGTGGAGAACCGGCGACAGGGTCATGGAGGACCAGTGGAGAACCGGCCACAGGGTCATGAAGAACCAGTGGAGAACCGGCCACAGGGTCATGAAGAACCAGTGGAGAACCGGCCACAGGGTCATGAAGGACCAGTGGAGAACCGGCCACAGGGTCATGGAGGACCAGTGGAGAACCGGCCACAGGGTCATGAAGGACCAGTGGAGATCCGGCCACAGGGTCATGGAGGACCAGTGGAGATCCGGCCACAGGGTCATGGAGGACCAGTGGAGAACCGGCCACAGGGTCATGAAGAACCAGTGGAGAACCGGCCACAGGGTCATGGAGGACCAGTGGAGAACCGGCCACAGGGTCATGAAGGACCAGTGGAGAACCGGCCACAGGGTCATGGAGGACCAGTGGAGAACCGGCCACAGGGTCATGAAGGACCAGTGGAGAACCGGCCACAGGGTCATGAAGGACCAGTGGAGAACCGGCCACAGGGTCATGGAGGACCAGTGGAGAACCGGCCACAGGGTCATGAAGGACCAGTGGAGAACCGGCCACAGGGTCATGGAGGACCAGTGGAGAACCGGCCACAGGGTCATGGAGGACCAGTGGAGAACCGGCCACAGGGTCATGGAGGACCAGTGGAGAACCGGCCACAGGGTCATGAAGGACCAGTGGAGAACCGGCCACAGGGTCATGGAGGACCAGTGGAGAACCGGCCACAGGGTCATGGAGGACCAGGGGAGAACCGGCCACAGGGTCATGAAGGACCAGTGGAGAACCGGCCACAGGGTCATGGAGGACCAGTGGAGAACCGGCCACAGGGTCATGGAGGACCAGTGGAGAACCGGCCACAAGGTCATGGAGGACCAGTGGAGAACCGGCCACAGGGTCATGGAGGACCAGTGGAGAACCGGCCACAGGGTCATGAAGGACCAGTGGAGAACCGGCCACAGGGTCATGGAGGACCAGTGGAGAACCGGCGACAGGGTCATGGAGGACCAGTGGAGAACCGGCCACAGGGTCATGAAGAACCAGTGGAGAACCGGCCACAGGGTCATGAAGAACCAGTGGAGAACCGGCCACAGGGTCATGAAGGACCAGTGGAGAACCGGCCACAGGGTCATGGAGGACCAGTGGAGAACCGGCCACAGGGTCATGAAGGACCAGTGGAGATCCGGCCACAGGGTCATGGAGGACCAGTGGAGATCCGGCCACAGGGTCATGGAGGACCAGTGGAGAACCGGCCACAGGGTCATGAAGAACCAGTGGAGAACCGGCCACAGGGTCATGGAGGACCAGTGGAGAACCGGCCACAGGGTCATGAAGGACCAGTGGAGAACCGGCCACAGGGTCATGAAGGACCAGTGGAGAACCGGCCACAGGGTCATGAAGGACCAGTGGAGAACCGGCCACAGGGTCATGAAGGACCAGTGGAGAACCGGCCACAGGGTCATGGAGGACCAGTGGAGAACCGGCCACAGGGTCATGGAGGACCAGTGGAGAACCGGCCACAGGGTCATGAAGGACCAGTGGAGAACCGGCCACAGGGTCATGGAGAACCAGTGGAGAACCGGCCACAGGGTCATGAAGGACCAGTGGAGAACCGGCCACAGGGTCATGGAGGACCAGTGGAGAACCGGCCACAGGGTCATGAAGGACCAGTGGAGAACCGGCCACAGGGTCATGAAGGACCAGTGGAGAACCGGCCACAGGGTCATGAAGGACCAGTGGAGAACCGGCCACAGGGTCATGGAGGACCAGTGGAGAACCGGCCACAGGGTCATGGAGGACCAGTGGAGAACCGGCCACAGGGTCATGGAGGACCAGTGGAGAACCGGCCACAGGGTCATGGAGGACCAGTGGAGAACCGGCCACAGGGTCATGGAGGACCAGTGGAGAACCGGCCACAGGGTCATGAAGGACCAGTGGAGAACCGGCCACAGGGTCATGGAGAACCAGTGGAGAACCGGCCACAGGGTCATGAAGGACCAGTGGAGAACCGGCCACAGGGTCATGGAGGACCAGTGGAGAACCGGCCACAGGGTCATGGAGAACCAGTGGAGAACCGGCCACAGGGTCATGAAGGACCAGTGGAGAACCGGCCACAGGGTCATGGAGGACCAGTGGAGAACCGGCCACAGGGTCATGGAGGACCAGTGGAGAACCGGCCACAGGGTCATGATGTGTTTTTAGCTAAGAATAAACAAAAAAAGTTACACAGTGTAGCTTTAAGATACTTCATCTGGTGTTAAACTGGTTTTCTTCGGTTTGGTGCTGGTGTTGGTGTTGAATGTGATTTCTGTGGCGCTGAGGAGGAAAGTGTTGTCCAGTTATTTTACAGTTGCATTTAAAGCCAAATGTTTTGGGTAGATTTGGAATGTTATCTTTGTGGATGAAAGTTTGTTTTTCTGAAAAATATGTTTTTTATTCTTATTTTAATGGACAACGGTTGTCACCAGATGTGGCATTTATTATTAATCTCTGTTTGATAATGGGAAAATACCATATTCATAAGCAAAAATGGGCTAAAGAAAAAACACATTTTTTGTTGTTTCGGATAGAAATGAAGAGTTATATTGAGTTGGGTTGAAAAACAGCAAAGCAAAACATACTAGGTCTTTATGTGAAGCTTTTAGGTTATTTATTTCATGTTCTCATACTCTTCTTTTTCTTTTGTTACTTATTTTTCTTTTCTTTTACTTATAACATTTACATTTAATTTAGACTATATTTTCTTTTTGTTGTTGAATTTTGAATATTATCTGTTTTTTTTGTTTTTTAATTTGTTATGTATATGTGACTGGCATTTAATAATAAAAAATAAAAAAATAAGTCATGTCCTCATCAGGAAGTAAGTGGCTCGTTGGCAGGAGCTCAGAGACATTAACAGCCATCAATTCCCACCTGGAGAATCATCTGACCGCTGATGTGCCCTTCAGCAAGACTATAATGACACATCACACACACACACACACACACACACACACACACACACACACACACACACACACACACTATATAACTCCTCCCTCCGCTTCTCTACATGGAGGACGAACCCAGCTGGTAAATCCTCATCTGGATCCATCTCTCCTCGTTCATCCCTTGTTCGCAGCAGAACAGAGGCAGGTTTAGCCGACAGTGTTCGCCAGAATATGATCCTAATGTTTGGAGCGATGTGGGTAAAGGCAGGAAAGATCCCGATCCGGCTCGTGTTGTGAGTTTGACGGGTGTCTCCACCCTCTCCTCGCTGGCCTCATTCCGTCAGCGCTCCTCCTCGAGTCTGCCGGAAAGTGTCCCACATGTAAAACCGCATTACACACACAGATCCGTCAGGCGTGTGACACACACACTTCATTACTCGGGGTGTGTTTATGTCTAGATTTACCCGTCGGGGTCTCAATTATCCACAACACCTGGACCGCTTGAGCGGGGATTCAGGGCCATATATTTGCACGGGAAAAAATGTGTGTGTAATGGCTGGGATTGAGTCAACAAACCCTGAGGGTGTGTGTGTGTGTGTGTGTGTGTGTGTGTGTGTGTGTGTGTGTGTGTGTGTGTGTGTGTGTGTGTGTGTGTGTGTGTGTGTGTGTGTCTCACCTGCCGACAGCAGATGTGATGATGTCAGTGTCTTCTCTATGATAAGCTTCGCTTGTGCCAGTGAAGACATTTATAATGTGACTAAAGACTCTCTAATAAATGCTGTTTGTCAGGATCTGGAAAAAACTCTCGATGTTGAGAAAATCTCCTTTAAAGTTGTGCAAATGAAGTCCTTAGCAATGCATATTACTACTAATAATACATTAATGATATATTTACGGTAGGACATTTAGTAAATATGGAACATGATCTCAAGATTTCATGATTTGATGTTTAGAACATTTTACTTTAATATCACATTTGGTACAAAATGAGTGTATTACAACACACAATGGGACAATGCTATACACACACACACACACACACACACACACACACACACACACACACACACACACACACACACACACACACACACACACACACACACACACACACACACACACACACACACACACACACACACACACACACACACACTCACACACTCACTCTCACAGACACACACACACACACACACACACACCTCATGTTATTTTACACCAGAGATTGTCTTGATCTCGTCCGGACCACAGTTCAGTCATAAGGGTCAGTTTTATGAAATTGAGAGTTATAGATCATCTTCAGCTGAATTAATAATCTCTCCATTGATGTGTGGTTCGTAAATCTGGAATCTGAGGGTTCAATAACTCTAAATATTGAGAAAATCTCCATTAAAGTTGTCCAAATGAAGTTCTCAGCGATGCATATTACGACTAATAATACATTTATGATATATTTACAGTCGGACATTTACTAAATATGGAACATGATCTTAATATCCCAATGATTTTTGGCATAAATGTATCATTTTGACAACAGTGCCTTTCATTCATCTTATATTTACAAAAACAAATAATCAGGAGCTAATCTAATGGTCTTAGACATGTGAAGCTCATTATTGAGGCGTTCCTGTGTCTGTCGGCTCTCGTTTGACGGGGGTGACCTTTGACCTCAGGAAACTCCTCCTCTCTGCCTGCAGGAGGGCGGGGCCGGCCGGACAGAAGCGAGGAGCGCAGAGAGCCGCCTAGCGGGAAACACAGAGGATTAACCACATAGCAGACACGCTAAACATATGCTAATGATGTGCCTGAGCAGATTAGCATGAGCCGCTATACAGGATTTATGGAAATGTTGAGCACAAGGTCACTTTTATGTAAAGTCAAACTCCAACTTTTCTCTTTCAGGGAGAATAAAATGAGAAGAATCCACAGTTCACCTGCCGTCACATCCAATTTCCTGCGATATGTAATACTTATTCATAATTCATCTGTAAACAAAGTGTGCGCGGCTCAATCCGCCTCGGCTAATCTACAGATCTGATCCTCGTTTAATCGCTTCCTGGCTGAGCCAATCAACACCGTAATTAATTCTGCTCTTCTGTTTCCTTTCATCATGTTCTCCGTCAAACAGTTCAATCACACACTAATGTCACCAGAACTACACACTCGTTTATTATACAGATCTTACCTTGAAGTGTTTTCTGAATCGTTTGCTGACCGCGTACAGAGCCACGGGGTTGATGCAGGAATTCACTGACGCCATGTTGAGGCCGATGTAGTCGAGAACAAGGAACGTGCTAGAACGACATCCCAGCGTCACACATATGATCACAATCACTACAAACAGTGCACCCCTATAGTGAGCTACATGGTATTTTAAGACATGATGCCCATACAAAAATAATCAGCTTAAATATGATGGAGATAAATCACATTATGCATCGCAATAAGTGGTAAAAATAATAATAATAATTAAAGCTGCAAGCGCAACAGAAGCAAACAAGGAAGCTAGCAGCAGACCAACTGAAAAAATGAGTGAAGACATTGAAGCAAAAATGTTAAAACCCCCCATTAAAACATTGAGTTGTATAGCGCCAATGTCATTTTGTTTAATAATAGCGCCACCAAGAGGCATTTTTGTGTCAACCATGTGTGTGTCAATTTTGGTGAAAATATCTCATTTAGTTTTGGAGTTATAGACATTTATATGAAAAAACACATAAAAATGACTGACACCTGACTTTGATTGGATTTTACTCCCCCTTACTATCAATATTTTGACATTTGGGTATTAGCGTTTTGCTATCAACCTATGTTTCTGAACTTCTGACGCTGGTTTCGTCTCGATCGGACTAGCGGTTTCGAAGATATCAGCTAATGTTTTATAAGCGCTAAATTACAACGCTGCACAAACCATACGCCGAAACCTGGCAAGTCTGGTATCGTTGGACTCGGCAAAGACAAAAAAAGTTAAATGAAAATAAGTCAACCACACCCAAAGTTATAAGCGTTTGAAAGAAAAAATCCACTAGATGGCGCTGTTTCAAAACTTCTCAGGCTCCTTCAGGGCATTGTGCTGATGACCCATACAGAGTTTCGTAACAATCCGTTCATGCGTTCATAAAATACAGCATTTTAGCATATAATTCAAAATGGCCGACATGGTAAAATTGGATATCAGACGACTTTTGAGATGATTTTTTGACAGACGATTCAGAAGTTTTAAGCAAAAATAGCCATTTTTTTGTATCTCGGGACCAGTAGGTGGCGCTGCGCCGAAACGCTGCATGTTACCTCAGGTCATGCTTGGGATTACATGTACCAAGTTTGGTTGAATACGAGATATAGCCTTGCGTGTATTTTCGTAACCGCTACATAAAATTTATCAGCGCGTCTATCAAAAAACTATTTGACGAATCAACTTGAATTCCATAACTTTTTGTCGGCATTGCCTTAAGATGATCTGGTTAAATTTTCGTGCAAATCGGACGAACCGTCTAGGACGAGTTTGCAAAAGTAGGTTTTTCTGAAAATTCAAAATGGCAGGAAAATTTGCAATCGAATTGTCGTGAGCCAAGGAATTTAGTTTCTAGCCCTCAGTGTTCAAAAGTTATTTGCGTAAACATGAGTGAAACTTTGGACAGGTGGTGGCGCTAGAGGGATTGGTTTAGAGACTCCAAATTTGCTATGGGGGACAGTTGAGACTGTCCTCTATCATTGTGCCAAATTTCACAACTTTCCCGCGAGGGTACCATAGACTCCCATGGCGGAATAATAATAATAATAATAATAATAATAATAGGAATGCTAACGATTTCAATAGGTGCCTACGCAGCTTCGGTGCAAGTAGCCATTAAGGGGTCAAGCACAAAGAAGGCCCGATAAATCCCACCAGCACAGCTGGGAGCATCAGACCAACTGCAACAATGAGCAATTAAAGATGAATTTAGGCAAAATGGCTTAAAATCATAAATATAGTCACTGGTTGGGTGACCAATTGACCCACCCATTGACCAATAGGTGGCGCTGTGACCAAATTGATGTGTTGTGGTCAGAGTGAGGTGACAATGACACAGACAAAGTTTGGTGTCAATATGTCAAAGAGATACCGCCTCAGTGTCATTATGGCATCATGCCTCAACTTTTTTGATATGGTATACGAAAACGGTTTCGTCTATTGACACAAAATCCAAAAAGTTTTGTCGACACAGTCTGAGGATGATTCTATTCGATTTTGGTGAAAATCGGACACACGGTCTAGGACTTTCGAAAAAGTAGTTTTTAAAAGAAAACAAAATGGCGGACAGGAAGTTTGGCCAAATATGGCAAAATTGGTATCCATGTTCTCGGCATGACCTAAAGAATATATTAAGAGTTTCATTGCAATAGGCAAATGTAATCAAAAGCTATTAACATTTTTGGAAATTTCATTATAACTTTTGTCAGGGCGATGACCCATACCGAGCTTCGTAATGATACGCCAATGCGTTTGTAAAATATAGCATTTTAAGACAAAATTCAAAATGGCTGACGCCCAATATGGGAAAAATTGGGTATCGTTCATCTCGGCAAGTTTGGTGATTTTTTGGCCTACCCATTTAGAAGTTCTAAGCAAAAAGAGGTTTTTTTCATATCTCCTGGCCACTAGGTGGCGCTGCACTGAAACTGTGCCGGTCGCCTCAGGTCATGCTTGGCATAACACACCAAATATGATCAGAATACACTAAAGCGCTGTGGAGATATAGCCTCACGTCTATTTTGCCGTGCTCTTCGCCAAATTTGTTCGCACGTTATTCGAGAACGGTTTGACAAATCAACTTAAATTTCATAACTTTTAGTCCCCATGTTCTGAAGATGATACATTTTTGTGAATATCAGAGCAATGGCCTAGGAGGAGAACTCGGAAAACTTCGGAAAACTCAAAATGGCGGAAATATTATTGTTAACCGTTATTAAACGTGAGTGCATTTTTGGACAGGTGGTGGCGCTAGAGGGATTGAGTTAGAGACTCCAAATTTGGCATGTTGACAGTTCAGACTGTCCTCTATCAGTGTGCCAAATTTCATAACTTTCCTGCATGCGGTTCTATGGGCTGCCATAGACTCAAGAGCAGAATAATAATAAATATAGCTGCAAGCAGCCATTAACGGGGCCAAGCGCAACAGAAGCAAACAAGGAAGCTAGCAGCAGACCAACTGAAAAAATGAGTGAAGACATTTGAAGCAAAACCGTTAAAACACCACATTAAAACATTGAGTTGTATTGAGCCAATGTCATGTTCTGTTCTATTATAGCGCCACCAAGAGGCACAATCCTACAATTTTTTATGTGTCTTCGGAGTGAGCCCATACATGTGGGTGTCAATTTTGGTGAAAATATCTAATTTCGTTTTGGAGTTATAGACATTTATATGAAAAAAAATGTAAAAAATTACTGACACTTGACTTTGATTGGATTGTACTCCCCCTTACTATCAATATTTTGACATTTGGGCATTAACTTGTAGCTATCGACCTATGTTTTCGATTTTCTGCCGCTGGTTTCGTCTCGATCGGACTAGCGGTTTCAAAGATATCAGCTAATGTTTTATAAGCGCTAAATTACCGCGCTGCACAAACCATATGCCGAAACCTGGCAAATCTGGTATCGTTGGACTCGGCAAGGATTCAGGAGACAAAAAAGTTAGTCCCATGAAAATAAGTCAACCACACCCAAAGTTATAAGCATTTGAAAAAATAAATTATCCACTAGGTGGCGCTGTTTTGAAACTTCTCAAGCTACTTCAGGGCATCTGATGACCCATACCGAGTTTCGTAACAATCCGTTCATGCGTTCATAAAATACAGCATTTTAGTACATAATTCAAAATGGCCGACAGTCAAAATGACCACTTTTATGATTTTTGGATAAACAGTTCAGAAGTTATAAGCAAAAATAGCCATTTTTCGTATCTCCCGACCAGTAGGTGGCGCTGTGCCGAAACGCTGCATGTTGCCTCAGGTCATGTTTGTGATGAGTTGTCCCAAGTTTGGTTTGAATACAATAAAGCGTTGCGGAGATATTGCCTTAAGTGTGTTTTTTCAAGCGTTACGTAAAATTTGTTTGCGTGTTAATCAAAAACGATTTGACGAATCAACTTGAATTCCATGTTTTTTGTCAGCACTGTCTGGAGATGATCTGGTTAAATTTTCGTGTAAATCGGACCAACGGCCTAGGAGGAGTTCGAAAAAGTTAGGTTTCGGTTCATTAAAAATGGCGGGAAAATTGTAATGACGGAAATGACGTCATAGGGTGCGATCGAATTGGCTTGAATCGAGGAATCGAAAGAAAAAAGATTGTGTCTCTAGCCCTTATGGTTCAAAAGTTATTAGCAAAAACATGAGTAAACTTTGGACAGGTGGTGGCGCTAGAGAGATTGATTTAGAGACTCCAAAATTGGTGTGGTTACTAGTGGTAATGACTTCTATCAGTATAACAAAATTTATCATTTTCCCGCAAACGGTTCTATGGGCTGCCATAGACTTCCATGGCGGAATAATAATAAGAAATCTACAATAGGCACAAACCGAAGATAATGAAGAGGCAAGAGAAGCACTATATGCATTATTATATTATACATTATGAATGTGTTCAGAGTCCAGTCTCCTGTGTGTATGGAGCTTATGTATATGTGTTCTGATATCTGACCTCAGTAAGCTGCATCTGTCGGGGTCGTGCTCATCATAGATGGTTAACTTGAGGATCCTGCTGAGGTGAAGAGGAAACCAGCAGATGGCGAACACCAGAACCAGACAGAAGACGGTCTGGGCCGCCTCGCGCTTCTGCCGGGACAAACACACACGCCTCGTTACATTCGGCTCCATCACATGATCAGTGTCAGCTGACCACTACAAACACTGAACTACACAATCATCTGAAGTACTCAAAACAAAGCTAAAAGAAATGTGAAAAACTAATAAAAATGGCAAAAGCATGCTATATCAGTGCTAGTTTGAGTCCGTTTAGTACTTCAACTTAAAATAATAATAATAAAAATGCTATCCACAGGGTTTTTCAAATCTAATTTACAGCTTTTAAAGACATTTTTACCAAATGCCAAATGGACGGGTAGAGCAGGTGACATCTTAAACTGTAAAAAACAAAGTAAATAACTTTACATTTCAAATACAGCTTTTGAAAAAACTAAACGTTTTATACTATGATAAACCTCACATTTCAGCCGTTTACGCATTTTCTCAACCCCTTTCCCTTTTTGAGAATAGACGTGAACAAGCACTATCCAAACTTTAATGCCTTATAGAAATAGACATACGATTGGTCTCGTTTTGAAGAACACACTCGGCAGATTAAGCACCTCAAAAAATGAAAGTATGATGTAAGTAAATATTTTTATTTTATATAAACTATATATTTTACAACAAAAAATTACTCTAAAATTACTATAAGACCAAAGCCATATGTCTAACCAAGTTGTGTTCCAAATTTGAAGTTGATATCACAAAAATTAAAGTGAGATTTGTTGAGGCGCTGTACCAAAAACAGCTGTACCATATTTCATATTAGATTAGATTAGATTAATTTATTTGTAAGAGGACAATGCAATTTCATAAAAACACATGAACAAACATGAGTAAAAAAGCCAGAATTAGCCAAAAGGCTATTTTTCATCTGTAGTCCCCTGGCCAAGATGTTAAAAGAGCAAAAATATGACACTAATATACATAATTAGTAACAACACAAAACAAATCTAATAAAAATTACTGGCAAATGACAAATACACAAAACACATAGCTAAAACAACCATGAAAAAACACAGGACATTCATCCTATAAAAACAATAACAAAACAAATTGTTTGATAAAGAGACACAACAGGTTCAAGTCTTAGTGTTGACAGTATTATGTGTCAATCAGCCATTTTTTTAACTGTTTAATAAAAGCTTTATAAGTAATTGCCTGTCTAATTTCATCTGCATTAATTTCAGAATATGCATTCTCCTGTAACAAATTACTAAATTTCCATCCAAATATCACTTCTATCACAAAACAGATACCAAATATGGACCCGTGAGACTCAGGCCTTTCCGACGATATGCGTTTCGTCAAGATTAGAAGTTAAAATAAATGTTGTAATATGAAACCTGACACGCC
>NC_137103.1:58141010-58163510 GCF_949357685.1 Gobio gobio | reverse complement strand
GGACTGTATGGGATGGAGCAGGCAGATCCTCAGATGTTCTCCTCTGTAATCCATGGAGATCAGATCAAAGGCCACGGCCTCTGGAGCCGCCAGAAGCGCTGAGGCCGTCCAGATCACAGCCAGCCTGAGGAGCCTCCACTGGGGGGCCCCTGGAGCTGAGGAGCGGCCCCTGGAGGACACCACTCGATACCTGCAGGACCACAGGCACAGAGGATAAACCCGGACCCTCCTCACACACTTAGCGACCCCAAATGGTCACAATATATGCAATATATGTACCAATATTTGTAAAGCACATTAAACAGAACACCTGTGATATTACAGCAGACTCTCACCGGTCGACACTGAGTGCGCTCAGGCTCAGGACAGTGATTCCCACTGAGGTCTTCTGGACAAACGGCACCAGTTTACAGAGCAGGACCCCGAACGGCCAATCCACCGCCAGCAGCTGCGACACACACACACACACACACACACACACCGTCAGCTCACCGGATCAAACACACCAGGCCCGGTTCTAGGCACCTATAGATGGGTGGGCTGGCAGATATCCCAGGTGGGCGTTTTTTTTCTTCAACCCATATACTATAGGCCTACAGCCGTTATATTCAAACAAGTCAAGCCAAGCATAAGAATACTTGTATACAATTGGTCATTTGACTGTATTCTCCATTAAACCACTAGATGGCACAACAATTCAGCTCCGCACTTTTCCACACAAACGCTTTTGATTATTGATGCATATTCGTAACGCAAAGTTGATTCTGTTGATTTGATAGCTAGACCTATATATGGGAGGCTAATTAACTGGTTAACCAACCAACAAGAATTTTAACCAATTAAACGTTTGGTTGAAAAAAAAAACAGGTAAGTCACGTATAAGACACATTTGATTGCATTCAGAAATAATACCGGTAAATAAAGTGAAAAGTTATAATGTACTACAAACATTATAAACACTACAAACATAGCTATAGGTTATTTTAGTTCCCCTATATAGACACAACATAGGCTATGTTGTGTGTGTGCGTAAAGCGCCCGCGCGAACAAGCAGAGGAAACATAAAATAGCCTACTCCATAATTTTGGTCATACAGATAATAAGAGTAGGACATCGTTCAAAACTGCAAAGTGTTTACTTACATTGTGCTAATGTTAAATAAAGAAAACAAGATGTGCTTTCTGTCGTCTGGTTTCCTTTCCGTGAACTTGTTTGAGGCGCCTCACAAAAATGAACCAAACTCAGCAGCACAGTCGCAGTTTTTTTGTTAATCTGCTAATCATTTAAGTTAAATATATTTCACGAATGTATTCGTTTTATATAGGTCTAGACTGATTTTATGAAAACAAAATTATTCTTTTTTTAATTTTTAAATGTAGGCTAACTCAACTCTTTTTTTAAAAATCATCCTGGAGACCCTAGACCGCTCGCATCTCATACTTTTGCAGAGTTGGTGCATGAGGCGGCTTTATAAACGTGGCACTCATTTAAAAAAGAAAGAAAGAAAGAAAGAAAGAAAGAAAACAAATAAAAAACGCGTCTCTACACCTGCATATCGCGTTTTTAACCACAAAAACGCGTCCTGTGTGAATAACCCTAAACCGATTAAAAGATAAACAGCGTATTTTTATTTCAGTGCTGTTATTTAAACAGCGTACATTCAGTTCACAGCATCAACAGCAAGCAAAAGAGGGCAAGGCTTCAACTGAACTATGCACTTGCATTTTAAACACTTCTACATTATGTTCTAGCTCTGTCCATGCAATAAATGCACTTTCTTAAATGAGCAAGTTTTTTAAGCTAATTTCAACCTGGCATGAATAAAAAAAAATCAAATCAGAGCTACATATATTAATATTTACAAGATACATATTCACAAATACAACATCTCGTAATTACCGTAATAGCACACAAATATTTCTGCCCGTTTTCGTTCGAGTGACTGCAGTTTTTCTGCTATAGACTGAAGCACACGTAGCCTACAATGCACTTTGTTATTTTCAGTTAATAAAAGAAAACATTTCTGGTGTTATTTTTGTTATTGTTTGGGGCATTCTACAGCCCTTCATCTTAAAAACTTTTTTTAAATACAGAGCCCATCTCAGATTGTTTTAATCAATGCACAAATAGTAAAAACAAATGAACACTATCAGTTCCTAAATTCTGAGGCTCAGCCCAGCCCTGCCCATGCCTAGAACCGGCCCTGAAACACACACACCGTCAGCTCACCGGGTCAAACGCACAGAACTATCCAGAGGAACGGTACCTTATAAACATTGATGGGAATGCCGATGAGGACGTGCAGGAGATCTCCCAGCGCCAGACTGCCGATCAGAACCCCGGGGCCGTTCCTCAGGCGTCGGTGTCCGGTGATGATCCTCAGCAGGGTCACGTTCCCCAGCGTCCCGAGCACCAGCACCAGAACCGACACCACACTGCTGATGTACCTGAAGGCATCCCGGATCCGCACCGGGCCCGAGCACATCCGGGTTCTGTTCGCTGAGCTGACCGGCGACTTCACCGAGAGATTCTGAGCGGAGGATCCCGGACCGGCCGTCTGAGCGCTGATGAAGCCCACACACAGCAGGAGCAGGACGGAGAAAGAGCCCTCCATCACTGTGTGTGTGTGTGTGTGTGTGTGTGTGTTTATATACGCCAGTGTTTTACAGGCTATAAATCATGATCTCAGACTCAGTGTGTCATTCAGAGCCTGAGGGCCGTGACTCGGAGATTCCAGAGTAAACATGTGTTCATGATATCCAGCGCTCATCCCAAAGGTGTTCTATCAGGATGAGGTCAGTCCAGTTCCTCCACACCAAACTCGCTCATCCATGTCTTGATGGAGCGACGCTTTGTGCACTGGAGCAGTCATGCTGGGACAGGAAGGGGCCGTCCCCAAACTGGTTCCACAAAGTTGGGAACAGGAAATTGTCCAAAATGTCTTCCTTTCACTGGAACTAACCACTGAAAAACAAACACACCCCATAATCCCACTGCATCCCACGCTTTGCATTGCACTTGGTGCTGTAAGGCTTGGATGAGCTGCTCGGCCATGGAAACCCATTCCATGAAGCTCTACACACTGTTCTTGAGCTCATCTGAAGGCTCTTGACTCTGCAGAAATTTGGCCACTTCTGTGACCCTCAACATGCGCTGACCCCGCTCTGTGACCCTCAGCATGCGCTGACCCCGCTCTGTGACCCTAAGCTTGCGCTGACCCCGCTCTGTGACCCTCAGCATGAGCTGACCCCGCTCTGTGACCCTTAGCATGCGCTGACCCCGCTCTGTGACCCTCAGCATGCGCTGACCCCGCTCTGTGACCCTCAGCATGTGCTGACCCCGCTCTGTGACCCTCAGCATGTGCTGACGCCGCTCTGTGACCCTCAGCATGCGCTGACCCCGCTCTGTGACCCTCAGCATGCGCTGACCCCGCTCTGTGACCCTCAGCATGTGCTGACCCCGCTCTGTGACCCTCAGCATGCGCTGACCCCGCTCTGTGACCCTCAGCATGAGCTGACCCCGCTCTGTGACCCTCAGCATGCGCTGACCCCGCTCTGTGACCCTAAGCATGCGCTGACCCTGCTCTGTGACCCTCAGCATGAGCTGACCCCGCTCTGTGACCCTCAGCATGCGCTGACCCCGCTCTGTGACCCTCAGCATGCGCTGACCCTGCTCTGTGACCCTCAGCATGCACTGACCCCGCTCTGTGACCCTCAGCATGCACTGACCCCGCTCTGTGACCCTCAGCATGCGCTGACCCCGCTCTGTGACCCTTAGCATGTGCTGACGCCGCTCTGTGACCCTCAGCATGTGCTGACCCCGCTCTGTGACCCTCAGCATGTGCTGACCCCGCTCTGTGACCCTAAGCATGTGCTGACCCCGCTCTGTGACCCTAAGCATGCACTGAGTGTCCCAATACTTTTGGCAATGTAGTCTGTCTCTCTATCTATCATCCAGTGTTAATTTCATTGACGAATATTTCGTCATAATTTTCGTCAACAACCTTTTTTCACTGACGAAAACGAGACGATAACTAAATAAAAACTAGTGTTGGATGACAAAAACTATGACGAAAATCAACTGTTATTTTCGTCAGCAGATAAAGCGAGAGGAGAATAGTGAGGTTAGTGAGGGTGGATTAGGGCAGAGATGGGTCAGAACTGATGATCTGAGAGCAGATGAACACATTTGATCTGAACTGATCTAACCTCTGGAAAACACACGATCTACAGGCTCACACACACACACACACACACACACACACACACACACACACACACACACACACACACACACACACACACACACACACACACACACACACACACACACACACACACACACACACACACACACACACACACACACACACACACACACACACACACACACACACCCAATCCAGCTCCAGAGCGGCTCAATCAATCAATAACACACATTTATGCCAGACCAGTGTTTATGAACTAATGCTGATGAATAATCACAGTGTTTACTTTACGATGTTTATATAGTAATATGTTTTAGACGGTTGTAATGAAGCATATTTTATCTCCTGAACTTGAATGAGCTCCTGCAACTGCAATAGTATAGCGAGATTTCAAAATAAGAGTCCTGGTGTATTTCCAGCTCGTTTATCATTAAAAGTCACGCATTATATATTCGTTTTTGCTTACACAATAAACTGTGTTTAATTTAATTCCCATTTAATTCATATTCAGGAGGAAAGACCAGTATTTGACACATATTCAATAAAGTATCAGGGTTATAATAGTTCACTAAAACCATTAAAACAATCTTCATTACTTGAAATTAAATAAATGTTTTTAAAAAAGTGAATTGAGCTCTTTCGTGTATTTTTAATGTCAAAAACAAAATGATGTAAAATGTCAGTTTGAGTGTCAGTCGGTTATGTGACGCTTAAATGCTTAATGTATTACAATTGAACTAAACCCATTAGATTTTAGGAGATTAAAACTAGACTAAAACTAAAAACAATTCAGGCGACTAAAATATAACTAAAACTAAAATCACAATTTGCTGTCAGAATAAACACTGCCATCCATCCCTCCATCCATCTATCCCTCTACCCACCCACCCATCCACCCATCCATCTATCCCTCTACCCACCCATCCATCTATCCCTCTACCCACCCATCCATCTATCCCTCTACCCACCCATCCACCCATCCATCTATCCCTCTACCCACCCATCCATCTATCCCTCTACCCACCCATCCATCCACCCATCTATCCCTCTACTCACCCATCCACCCATCCATCTATCCCTCTACCCATTCATCCATCCATCCATCCATCTATCCCTCTACCCACCCATCCATCTATCCCTCTACCCACCCATCCATCTATCCCTCTACCCACCCATCCATCCACCCATCTATCCCTCTACTCACCCATCCACCCATCCATCTATCCCTCTACCCATTCATCCATCCATCCATCCATCTATCCCTCTACCCACCCATCCATCTATCCCTCTACCCACCCATCCATCTATCCCTCTACCCACCCATCCATCCACCCATCCATCTATCCCTCTACCCACCCATCCATCCACCCATCCATCTATCCCTCTACCCACCCATCCATCCATCTATCCCTCTACCCACCCATCCATCTATCCCTCTACCCACCCATCCATCCATCTATCCCTCTACCCACCCATCCACCCATCCATCTATCCCTCTACCCACCCATCCATCTATCCCTCTACCCACCCATCCATCTATCCCTCTACCCACCCATCCACCCATCCATCTATCCCTCTACCCACCCATCCATCTATCCCTCTACCCACCCATCCATCCACCCATCTATCCCTCTACTCACCCATCCACCCATCCATCTATCCCTCTACCCATTCATCCATCCATCTATCCCTCTACCCACCCATCTATCCCTCTACCCACCCATCCCTCTACCCACCCATCCATCTATCCCTCTACCCACCCACCCATCCATCTATCCCTCTACCCACCCATCCACCCATCTATCCCTCTACCCACCCATCCCTCTACCCACCCATCCATCTATCCCTCTACCCATTCATCCATCTATCCCTCTACCCACCCATCCATCCATCTATCCCTCTACCCACAAATCCACCTATCCCTCTACCCACCCATCCATCTATCCCTCTACCCACCCATCCATCTATCCCTCTACCCACCATCCATCTATCCCTCTACCCACCATCCATCTACCCACCCATCCACCCATCCATCCCTCTACCCACCCATCCACCCATCCATCACTCTACCCATCCATCACTCTACCCACCATCCATCTATCCCTCTACCCACCCATCCATCTATCCCTCTACCCACCCATCCATCTATCCCTCTACCCACCCATCCATCTATCCCTCTACCCACCCATCCATCTATCCCTCTACCCATTCATCCATCTATCCCTCTACCCACCCACCCATCCATCTATCCCTCTACCCATTCATCCATCTATCCCTCTACCCACCCATCCATCCATCTATCCCTCTACCCACAAATCCACCTATCCCTCTACCCACCCATCCATCTATCCCTCTACCCACCCATCCATCTATCCCTCTACCCACCCATCCATCTATCCCTCTACCCATTCATCCATCCATCTATCCCTCTACCCACCCATCCACCCATCTATCCCTCTACCCACCCATCCCTCTACCCACCCATCCATCTATCCCTCTACCCACCCACCCATCCATCTATCCCTCTACCCACCCACCCATCCATCTATCCCTCTACCCACCCATCCACCCATCTATCCCTCTACCCACCCATCCCTCTACCCACCCATCCATCTATCCCTCTACCCATTCATCCATCTATCCCTCTACCCACCCACCCATCCATCTATCCCTCTACCCACCCATCCACCCATCCATCTATCCCTCTACCCACCCATCCACCCATCCATCTATCCCTCTACCCACCCATCCATCCACCCATCTATCCCTCTACTCACCCATCCACCCATCCATCTATCCCTCTACCCACCCATCCATCTATCCCTCTACCCACCCATCCACCCATCCATCTATCCCTCTACCCACCCATCCATCTATCCCTCTACCCACCCATCCACCCATCCATCTATCCCTCTACCCACCCATCCATCTATCCCTCTACCCACCCATCCATCTATCCCTCTACCCACCCATCCACCTATCCCTCTACCCACCCATCCACCCATCCATCTATCCCTCTACCCACCCATCCACCCATCCATCTATCCCTCTACCCACCCATCCATCTATCCCTCTACCCACCCATCCATCCACCCATCTATCCCTCTACTCACCCATCCACCCATCCATCTATCCCTCTACCCACCCATCCATCTATCCCTCTACCCATTCATCCATCCATCTATCCCTCTACCCACCCATCTATCCCTCTACCCACCCATCCATCTATCCCTCTACCCACCCATCCACCCATCTATCCCTCTACCCACCCATCCCTCTACCCACCCATCCATCTATCCCTCTACCCATTCATCCATCTATCCCTCTACCCACCCACCCATCCATCTATCCCTCTACCCACCCATCCACCCATCCATCTATCCCTCTACCCACCCATCCACCCATCCATCTATCCCTCTACCCACCCATCCATCCACCCATCTATCCCTCTACTCACCCATCCACCCATCCATCTATCCCTCTACCCACCCATCCATCTATCCCTCTACCCACCCATCCACCCATCCATCTATCCCTCTACCCACCCATCCATCTATCCCTCTACCCACCCATCCACCCATCCATCTATCCCTCTACCCACCCATCCATCTATCCCTCTACCCACCCATCCATCTATCCCTCTACCCACCCATCCACCTATCCCTCTACCCACCCATCCACCCATCCATCTATCCCTCTACCCACCCATCCACCCATCCATCTATCCCTCTACCCACCCATCCATCTATCCCTCTACCCACCCATCCATCCACCCATCTATCCCTCTACTCACCCATCCACCCATCCATCTATCCCTCTACCCACCCATCCATCTATCCCTCTACCCATTCATCCATCCATCTATCCCTCTACCCACCCATCTATCCCTCTACCCACCCATCCCTCTACCCACCCATCCATCTATCCCTCTACCCACCCACCCATCCATCTATCCCTCTACCCACCCATCCACCCATCTATCCCTCTACCCACCCATCCCTCTACCCACCCATCCATCTATCCCTCTACCCATTCATCCATCTATCCCTCTACCCACCCATCCATCCATCTATCCCTCTACCCACAAATCCACCTATCCCTCTACCCACCCATCCATCTATCCCTCTACCCACCATCCATCTATCCCTCTACCCACCATCCATCTATCCCTCTACCCACCATCCATCTACCCACCCATCCACCCATCCATCCCTCTACCCACCCATCCCTCAACTCACCCATCCATCCCTCTACCCACCCATCCCTCTACCCACCCATCCATCACTCTACCCATCCATCACTCTACCCACCATCCATCTATCCCTCTACCCACCCATCCATCTATCCCTCTACCCACCCATCCATCTATCCCTCTACCCACCCATCCATCTATCCCTCTACCCATTCATCCATCTATCCCTCTACCCACCCATCCCTCTACCCACCCACCCATCCATCTATCCCTCTACCCATTCATCCATCTATCCCTCTACCCACCCATCCATCCATCTATCCCTCTACCCACAAATCCACCTATCCCTCTACCCACCCATCCATCTATCCCTCTACCCACCATCCATCTATCCCTCTACCCACCATCCATCTATCCCTCTACCCACCATCCATCTATCCCTCTACCCACCCATCCACCCATCTATCCCTCTACCCACCCATCCATCTATCCCTCTACCCATCCATCCATCTATCCCTCTACCCACCCATCCATCCATCTATCCCTCTACCCACCCATCCATCCATCTATCCCTCTACCCACCCATCCATCCATCTATCCCTCTACCCATCCATCCATCTATCCATCTACCCACCCATCCATCCATCTATCCCTCTACCCACCCATCCATCCATCTATCCCTCTACCCACAAATCCACCTATCCCTCTACCCACCCATCCATCTATCCCTCTACCCACCATCCATCTATCCCTCTACCCACCATCCATCTATCCCTCTACCCACCCATCCATCTATCCCTCTACCCACCCATCCATCTATCCCTCTACCCACCCATCCATCTATCCCTCTACCCACCCATCCATCTATCCCTCTACCCATCCATCCACCCATCCATCTATCCCTCTACCCACCCATCCATCTATCCCTCTACCCACCCATCCATCTATCCCTCTACCCACCCATCCATCTATCCCTCTACCCACCCATCCATCTATCCCTCTACCCATCCATCCACCCATCCATCCATCTATCCCTCTACCCACCCATCCATCTATCCCTCTACCCACCCATCCATCTATCCCTCTACCCACCCATCCATCTATCCCTCTACCCACCCATCCACCCATCCATCTATCCCTCTACCCACCCATCCACCCATCCATCTATCCCTCTACCCACCCATCCACCCATCCCTCTACCCACCCATCCACCCATCCATCTATCCCTCTACCCACCCATCCACCCATCCATCTATCCCTCTACCCACCCATCCACCCATCCATCTACCCACCCATCCACCCATCCATCTATCCCTCTACCCACCCATCCACCCATCCATCTATCCCTCTACCCACCCATCCATCTATCCCTCTACCCACCCATCCATCTATCCCTCTACCCACCCATCCACCTATCCCTCTACCCACCCATCCATCTATCCCTCTACCCACCCATCCATCTATCCCTCTACCCACCCATCCATCTATCCCTCTACCCACCCATCCACCTATCCCTCTACCCACCCATCCACCTATCCCTCTACCCACCCATCCACCTATCCCTCTACCCACCCATCCACCTATCCCTCTACTCACCCATCCACCCATCCATCTATCCCTCTACCCACCCATCCATCTATCCCTCTACTCACCCATCCACCATCCATCTATCCCTCTACCCACCCATCCACCCATCTATCCCTCTACCCACCCATCCATCTATCCCTCTACCCACCCATCCACCCATCTATCCCTCTACCCACCCATCCACCCGTCTATCCCTCTACCCACCCATCCACCCATCTATCCCTCTACCCACCCATCTATCCCTCTACCCACCCATCCATCTATCCCTCTACCCACCCATCCATCTATCCCTCTACCCACCCACCCATCTATCCCTCTACCCACCCATCTATCTATCCCTCTACCCACCCATCTATCTATCCCTCTACCCACCCATCCATCTATCCCTCTACCCACCCATCCATCTATCCCTCTACCCACCCATCCACCCATCTATCCCTCTACCCACCCATCCACCCATCTATCCCTCTACCCACCCATCCACCCATCTATCCCTCTACCCACCCATCCATCCCTCTACCCACCCATCCATCTATCCATCTACCCATCTACCCACCCATCCATCCCTCTACCCACCCATCCATCCACCCATCCATCCCTCTACCCACCCATCCATCCACCCATCCATCCCTCTACCCACCCATCCATCCATCCCTCTACCCACCCATCCATCCACCCCTCTACCCACCCATCCATCCACCCCTCTACCCACCCATCCATCTATCCCTCTACCCACCCATCCATCTATCCCTCTACCCACCCATCCCTCTACCCATCCATCCCTCTACCCACCCATCCATCCATCCCTCTACCCACCCATCCATCCACCCCTCTACCCACCCATCCATCCATCCCTCTACCCACCCATCCATCTATCCCTCTACCCACCCATCCCTCTACCCATCCATCCCTCTACCCACCCATCCATCTATCCCTCTACCCACCCATCCATCTATCCCTCTACCCACCCATCCATCTATCCCTCTATCCATCCATCCATCTATCCCTCTACCCACCCATCCCTCTACCCATCCACCCCTCTACCCACCCATCCATCTATCCCTCTACCCACCCATCCATCTATCCCTCTATCCATCCATCCATCTATCCCTCTACCCACCCATCCCTCTACCCATCCACCCCTCTACCCACCCACCCATCCATCCCTCTACCCACCCATCCATCTATCCCTCTACCCACCCATCCATCTATCCCTCTACCCACCCATCCCTCTACCCATCCATCCCTCTACCCACCATCCATCTATCCCTCTATCCATCCATCCATCTATCCCTCTACCCACCCATCCCTCTACCCATCCACCCCTCTACCCACCCATCCATCCATCCCTCTACCCACCCATCCATCTATCCCTCTACCCACCCATCCATCTATCCCTCTACCCACCCATCCCTCTACCCATCCATCCCTCTACCCACCATCCATCCACCCCTCTACCCACCCATCCATCTATCCCTCTACCCACCCATCCATCTATCCCTCTACCCACCCATCCCTCTACCCATCCATCCCTCTACCCACCCATCCATCTATCCCTCTACCCACCCATCCATCTATCCCTCTACCCACCCATCCATCTATCCCTCTATCCATCCATCCATCTATCCCTCTACCCACCCATCCCTCTACCCATCCACCCCTCTACCCACCCATCCATCTATCCCTCTACCCACCCATCCATCTATCCCTCTATCCATCCATCCATCTATCCCTCTACCCACCCATCCCTCTACCCATCCACCCCTCTACCCACCCATCCATCCATCCCTCTACCCACCCATCCATCTATCCCTCTACCCACCCATCCATCTATCCCTCTACCCACCCATCCATCCACCCATCCATCCCTCTACCCATCCATCTATCCCTCCATCCCTCTGAAGTGTGTGTGTCTGGTGTTGTGGGCGGAGGAACAGCTGCTCCATCATGTTCTCTTTTGTCTGGAGCTCCTGACTCACTCGTTTACCAGGTGGAGGGATTGATGACGGGTCATCGCCATGGCAACCAGCACAACTCAGACCGAGCGCAGCAGATGTGCATCAGTCATCCTCACACACACACACACACACACACACACACACACACACACACACACACACACACACACACACACACACACACACACACACACACACACACACACACACACACACCATTAACATCTGCATTATTCATCATTTAAACACATTCAGCATTTCACGCTTTAAAGATCTCTCAGATATTAAACCTTCATCTGTGATGATGACAGTGTAAATCACTGAGGCTGAGGAGAGGGAGAGCTTGGACCGGTGTGGGCGAGTTAATGACTGACCTCCTCCTCTCATTGGTCCACGCGTGACCCTGCTAACACCAATAACACACGACCTCCGACCTTCAGACGGACACTGGGAAGGGCTTTGCAGTCAGCTGATTGGAGGAGGGACTGATGACATCAGCAGAAAAGAAAAATTGCTTCACCTCTGAAACAGGAAATACACAGATCAGGCATAACATTATGACCCCTGACCCGTCAAGGCGTGGATTCCACTAAAGGTGTGCTGTGGCATCTGGCACCAAGATGTTAGAAGCAGATCCTTTAAGTCCTGTAAGTTGCGAGGCAGGGCCTTGTTTGTTCAGCTCCTCCCACAGATGCTGGATCGGATTGAGATCTGGGGGATTTGGAGTCAACACCAGTAGCTCGTCCGTCTCTTGGATAGAAAACTATTGATCACAATCAGATAAGACCAGTTTAGCTCAACCAATGAGCAAGCAGCGCTTCATTTAGTTCAGTCTGAGGGGTCAAAGGTCACATTAGCAATTAAAGAAACACTTCAGCAAAGCATAGTTTTGACAAATCAATTTTAGGGTATAATGTCAGTTTATTTGGCTCTCCTCACTTACAGAAATGAATTATATCTGTGTCTGAATAATTTTTAATGTACATCATACAAATAAAACAAATACAAAAACATTTATTAACACAAAAAAAAACTTTATTTTTATGATAATGACTCACATATGGAAAGTTCTTGATCCACGAATGTAAAATATTCAACATAAAAAAATCACTTTTATACACAATAACAGACGAGAACTAAAGCATTAAATCTGTCTGAATGATTTATAATGTAGAGGAGATGCAAATATTATGATTATAGCATCTGATTATTATTATACTGATCGAGAGACTGAGAAATCAACCAATAACAGCATCTCAATTATGTTTAATTTCTTCAATTTGCACGACGTAATGATCTAGTGTCAGAAGAACATCATCCGTATGATATTAATAAACAGCTCTTGAACATGATATTTGCGTTATGAAGGACAGATCGAGTTATGTTATGTGAGAGCTTTAATCCAGAATAAACGTGTCCCAAACGTGTCCGCTATTTCATTCATATCAAATATCATATCACACTTATAGAATAAAAGCCCAAAGCCAGAGAGGATCTTCCCAAACGACCTCTGAACCCCACCAGTCCTGATCAGAGCGAGGGAAATAATAAATATGTGCATCAGTTCATGCCCCAGCCTCACAGCGCCCCCTGGTGGACCCTGGCCTGCGTCCGCTCCTAGAGTCACACACACAGAGCGGTCAGTGGAGCGGCCACACACTGATCCAGAGTCAGTCTCCGGGTCGGCCGGACGGGTCAGGATGAAGGGAGGATTCCCGCTTTCCCAGAGCTACTTCACGGACAGCAGCAGATTGATCTGGACAGGAGAACAACAGTCAGTGGGTTTATCTGGAGCTCAGGACATCACTGGCTTATATACAGACAAGAGGACATTCAATAAATCAGAGATATTATTCAATTTAATTGATTAATTAATTAAATAATATATTTTACAAACTATTTATTTTTTACAAAAAAGCGGGTTTTTTTTGTATTAATATATTTTTACTAAAAATTGTATTTATTTACATGAAATATTTTTTCACTAAATTTGTATCTATTTTTATATAATGAAATAAAATATAATTTCAAATTTTTTCTTTGGAATAAATTTCGAATTGAAACTGGACAGTGTGTGATAGTGAACGTCCAGTGTGTGATAGTGAACGTCCAGTGTGTGATAGTGAACGTCCAGTGTGTGATAGTGAACGTCCAGTGTGTGATAGTGAACGTCCAGTGTGTGATAGTGAACGCCCAGTGTGTGATAGTGAACGTCCAGTGTGTGATAGTGAACGTCCAGTGTGTGTGATAGTGAACGTCCAGTGTGTGATAGTGAACTTCCAGTGTGTGTGATAGTGAACGTCCAGTGTGTGATAGTGAACGTCCAGTGTGTGAGAGTGAACGTCCAGTGTGTGATAGTGAACGTCCAGTGTGTGATAGTGAACGTCCAGTGTGTGATAGTGAACGTCCAGTGTGTGATAGTGAACGTCCAGTGTGTGATAGTGAACGTCCAGTGTGTGTGATAGTGAACGTCCAGTGTGTGATAGTGAACTTCCAGTGTGTGTGATAGTGAACGTCCAGTGTGTGATAGTGAACGTCCAGTGTGTGAGAGTGAACGTCCAGTGTGTGATAGTGAACGTCCAGTGTGTGATAGTGAACGTCCAGTGTGTGATAGTGAACGTCCAGTGTGTGAGAGTGAACGTCCAGTGTGTGATAGTGAACGTCCAGTGTGTGTGTGATAGTGAACGTCCAGTGTGTGTGTGATAGTGAACGTCCAGTGTGTGATAGTGAACGTCCAGTGTGTGATAGTGAACGTCCAGTGTGTGATAGTGAACGCCCAGTGTGTGATAGTGAACGTCCAGTGTGTGAGAGTGAACGTCCAGTGTGTGATAGTGATCGTCCAGTGTGTGATAGTGAACGTCCAGTGTGTGATAGTGAACGTCCAGTGTGTGATAGTGAACGCCCAGTGTGTGATAGTGAACGTCCAGTGTGTGATAGTGAACGTCCAGTGTGTGTGATAGTGAACGTCCAGTGTGTGAGAGTGAACGTCCAGTGTGTGATAGTGAACGTCCAGTGTGTGATAGTGAACGTCCAGTGTGTGAGAGTGAACGTCCAGTGTGTGATAGTGAACGTCCAGTGTGTGATAGTGAACGTCCAGTGTGTGATAGTGAACGTCCAGTGTGTGATAGTGAACGTCCAGTGTGTGATAGTGAACGTCCAGTGTGTGATAGTGAACGTCCAGTGTGTGTGATAGTGAACGTCCAGTGTGTGATAGTGAACGTCCAGTGTGTGATAGTGATCGTCCAGTGTGTGATAGTGAACGCCCAGTGTGTAATAGTGATCGTCCAGTGTGTGATAGTGAACGTCCAGTGTGTGAGAGTGAACGTCCAGTGTGTGTGATAGTGAACGTCCAGTGTGTGTGATAGTGAACGTCCAGTGTGTGATAGTGATCGTCCAGTGTGTGAGAGTGAACGTCCAGTGTGTGATAGTGAACGTCCAGTGTGTGATAGTGAACGTCCAGTGTGTGAGAGTGAACGTCCAGTGTGTGTGATAGTGAACGTCCAGTGTGTGATAGTGAACGTCCAGTGTGTGAGAGTGAACGTCCAGTGTGTGAGAGTGAACGTCCAGTGTGTGATAGTGATCGTCCAGTGTGTGATAGTGAACGTCCAGTGTGTGTGATAGTGAACGTCCAGTGTGTGTGATAGTGAACGTCCAGTGTGTGATAGTGAACTTCCAGTGTGTGTGATAGTGAACGTCCAGTGTGTGATAGTGAACGTCCAGTGTGTGAGAGTGAACGTCCAGTGTGTGATAGTGAACGTCCAGTGTGTGAGAGTGAACGTCCAGTGTGTGATAGTGAACGTCCAGTGTGTGATAGTGAACTTCCAGTGTGTGTGATAGTGAACGTCCAGTGTGTGATAGTGAACGTCCAGTGTGTGAGAGTGAACGTCCAGTGTGTGATAGTGAACGTCCAGTGTGTGATAGTGAACGTCCAGTGTGTGAGAGTGAACGTCCAGTGTGTGTGATAGTGAACGTCCAGTGTGTGATAGTGAACGTCCAGTGTGTGATAGTGAACGTCCAGTGTGTGATAGTGAACGCCCAGTGTGTGATAGTGAACGTCCAGTGTGTGATAGTGAACGTCCAGTGTGTGATAGTGAACGCCCAGTGTGTGATAGTGAACGTCCAGTGTGTGATAGTGAACGTCCAGTGTGTGAGAGTGAACGTCCAGTGTGTGATAGTGAACGTCCAGTGTGTGTGATAGTGAACGTCCAGTGTGTGTGATAGTGAACGTCCAGTGTGTGTGATAGTGAACGTCCAGTGTGTGTGATAGTGAACGTCCAGTGTGTGATAGTGAACGTCCAGTGTGTGAGAGTGAACGTCCAGTGTGTGATAGTGAACGTCCAGTGTGTGATAGTGAACGTCCAGTGTGTGATAGTGAACGTCCAGTGTGTGAGAGTGAACGTCCAGTGTGTGTGATAGTGAACGTCCAGTGTGTGTGATAGTGAACGTCCAGTGTGTGAGAGTGAACGTCCAGTGTGTGATAGTGAACGTCCAGTGTGTGATAGTGAACGTCCAGTGTGTGATAGTGAACGTCCAGTGTGTGAGAGTGAACGTCCAGTGTGTGATAGTGAACGTCCAGTGTGTGATAGTGAACGTCCAGTGTGTGATAGTGAACGTCCAGTGTGTGATAGTGAACGTCCAGTGTGTGTGATAGTGAACGTCCAGTGTGTGATAGTGAACGTCCAGTGTGTGAGAGTGAACGTCCAGTGTGTGATAGTGAACGTCCAGTGTGTGATAGTGAACGTCCAGTGTGTGAGAGTGAACGTCCAGTGTGTGTGATAGTGAACGTCCAGTGTGTGAGAGTGAACGTCCAGTGTGTGAGAGTGAACGTCCAGTGTGTGATAGTGAACGTCCAGTGTGTGAGAGTGAACGTCCAGTGTGTGATAGTGAACGTCCAGTGTGTGATAGTGAACGTCCAGTGTGTGATAGTGAACGTCCAGTGTGTGTGATAGTGAACGTCCAGTGTGTGATAGTGAACGTCCAGTGTGTGATAGTGAACGTCCAGTGTGTGATAGTGAACGTCCAGTGTGTGATAGTGAACGTCCAGTGTGTGATAGTGAACGTCCAGTGTGTGATAGTGAACGTCCAGTGTGTGTGATAGTGAACGTCCAATGTGTGATAGTGAACGTCCAGTGTGTGATAGTGAACGTCCAGTGTGTGATAGTGATCGTCCAGTGTGTGATAGTGAACGCCCAGTGTGTGATAGTGATCGTCCAGTGTGTGATAGTGAACGCCCAGTGTGTGATAGTGAACGTCCAGTGTGTGATAGTGAACGTCCAGTGTGTGATAGTGAACGCCCAGTGTGTGATAGTGAACGTCCAGTGTGTGAGAGTGAACGTCCAGTGTGTGTGATAGTGAACGTCCAATGTGTGATAGTGAACGTCCAGTGTGTGATAGTGATCGTCCAGTGTGTGATAGTGAACGCCCAGTGTGTGATAGTGATCGTCCAGTGTGTGATAGTGAACGCCCAGTGTGTGATAGTGAACGTCCAGTGTGTGATAGTGAACGTCCAGTGTGTGATAGTGAACGTCCAGTGTGTGTGTGATAGTGAACGTCCAGTGTGTGATAGTGAACGTCCAGTGTGTGATAGTGAACGTCCAGTGTGTGATAGTGAACGTCCAGTGTGTGATAGTGAACGCCCAGTGTGTGATAGTGAACGTCCAGTGTGTGATAGTGAACGTCCAGTGTGTGAGAGTGAACGTCCAGTGTGTGATAGTGATCGTCCAGTGTGTGATAGTGAACGCCCAGTGTGTGATAGTGAACGTCCAGTGTGTGATAGTGAACGTCCAGTGTGTGTGATAGTGAACGTCCAGTGTGTGATAGTGAACGTCCAGTGTGTGTGTGATAGTGAACGTCCAGTGTGTGATAGTGAACGTCCAGTGTGTGATAGTGAACGTCCAGTGTGTGATAGTGAACGTCCAGTGTGTGATAGTGAACGTCCAGTGTGTGATAGTGAACGTCCAGTGTGTGATAGTGAACGTCCAGTGTGTGATAGTGAACGCCCAGTGTGTGATAGTGAACGTCCAGTGTGTGAGAGTGAACGTCCAGTGTGTGATAGTGAACGTCCAGTGTGTGTGTGATAGTGAACGTCCAGTGTGTGATAGTGAACGTCCAGTGTGTGATAGTGAACGTCCAGTGTGTGATAGTGAACGTCCAGTGTGTGATAGTGAACGCCCAGTGTGTGATAGTGAACGTCCAGTGTGTGATAGTGAACGTCCAGTGTGTGTGATAGTGAACGTCCAATGTGTGATAGTGAACGTCCAGTGTGTGATAGTGAACGTCCAGTGTGTGATAGTGATCGTCCAGTGTGTGATAGTGAACGCCCAGTGTGTGATAGTGAACGTCCAGTGTGTGATAGTGAACGTCCAGTGTGTGATAGTGAACGCCCAGTGTGTGATAGTGAACGTCCAGTGTGTGAGAGTGAACGTCCAGTGTGTGATAGTGAACGTCCAGTGTGTGTGTGATAGTGAACGTCCAGTGTGTGATAGTGAACGTCCAGTGTGTGATAGTGAACGTCCAGTGTGTGATAGTGAACGCCCAGTGTGTGATAGTGAACGTCCAGTGTGTGATAGTGAACGTCCAGTGTGTGAGAGTGAACGTCCAGTGTGTGATAGTGATCGTCCAGTGTGTGATAGTGAACGCCCAGTGTGTGATAGTGAACGTCCAGTGTGTGATAGTGAACGTCCAGTGTGTGTGATAGTGAACGTCCAGTGTGTGATAGTGAACGTCCAGTGTGTGTGTGATAGTGAACGTCCAGTGTGTGATAGTGAACGTCCAGTGTGTGATAGTGAACGTCCAGTGTGTGATAGTGAACGTCCAGTGTGTGATAGTGAACGTCCAGTGTGTGATAGTGAACGCCCAGTGTGTGATAGTGAACGTCCAGTGTGTGAGAGTGAACGTCCAGTGTGTGATAGTGAACGTCCAGTGTGTGTGTGATAGTGAACGTCCAGTGTGTGATAGTGAACGTCCAGTGTGTGATAGTGAACGTCCAGTGTGTGATAGTGAACGCCCAGTGTGTGATAGTGAACGTCCAGTGTGTGAGAGTGAACGTCCAGTGTGTGATAGTGATCGTCCAGTGTGTGATAGTGAACGCCCAGTGTGTGATAGTGAACGTCCAGTGTGTGATAGTGAACGTCCAGTGTGTGTGATAGTGAACGTCCAGTGTGTGATAGTGAACGTCCAGTGTGTGTGTGATAGTGAACGTCCAGTGTGTGATAGTGAACGTCCAGTGTGTGATAGTGAACGTCCAGTGTGTGATAGTGAACGCCCAGTGTGTGATAGTGAACGTCCAGTGTGTGATAGTGAACGTCCAGTGTGTGTGATAGTGAACGTCCAATGTGTGATAGTGAACGTCCAGTGTGTGATAGTGAACGTCCAGTGTGTGATAGTGAACGTCCAGTGTGTGATAGTGAACGTCCAGTGTGTGAGATAGTGAACGCCCAGTGTGTAATAGTGAACGTCCAGTGTGTGATAGTGAACGTCCAGTGTGTGATAGTGAACGTCCAGTGTGTGATAGTGAACGTCCAGTGTGTGATAGTGAACGCCCAGTGTGTGATAGTGAACGTCCAGTGTGTGATAGTGAACGTCCAGTGTGTGTGATAGTGAACGTCCAATGTGTGATAGTGAACGTCCAGTGTGTAATAGTGAACGTCCAGTGTGTGATAGTGAACGTCCAGTGTGTGATAGTGAACGTCCAGTGTGTGATAGTGAACGCCCAGTGTGTAATAGTGAACGTCCAGTGTGTGATAGTGAACGTCCAGTGTGTGAGATAGTGAACGTCCAGTGTGTGATAGTGAACGTCCAGTGTGTGATAGTGAACGTCCAGTGTGTGTGATAGTGAACGTCCAGTGTGTGATAGTGAATGTCCAGTGTGTGATAGTGAACGTCCAGTGTGATAATGAACGTCCAGTGTGTGATAGTGAACGTCCAGTGTGTGAGAGTGAACGTCCAGTGTGTGATAGTGAATGTCCAGTGTGTGATAGTGAACGTCCAGTGTGTGATAGTGAACGTCCAGTGTGTGATAGTGAACGTCCAGTGTGTGAGAGTGAACGTCCAGTGTGTGATAGTGAATGTCCAGTGTGTGATAGTGAACGTCCAGTGTGATAATGAACGTCCAGTGTGTGATAGTGAACGTCCAGTGTGTGTGATAGTGAACGTCCAGTGTGTAATAGTGATCGTCCAGTGTGTAATAGTGAACGTCCAGTGTGATAGTGAACGTCCAGTGTGTGATAGTGAACGTCCAGTGTGTGATAGTGAACGTCCAGTGTGATAGTGAACGTCCAGTGTGTGATAGTGAACGTCCAGTGTGTGATAGTGAACGTCCAGTGTGTGATAGTGATCGTCCAGTGTGTGATAGTGAACGTTCAGTGTGTGATAGTGAACGTCCAGTGTGTGATAGTGAACGTCCAGTGTGTGATAGTGAACGTCCAGTGTGTGATAGTGAACGTCCAGTGTGTGATAGTGATCGTCCAGTGTGTGATAGTGAACGTCCAGTGTGTGATAGTGAACGTCCAGTGTGTGATAGTGATCGTCCAGTGTGTGATAGTGAACGTCCAGTGTGTGATAGTGAACGTCCAGTGTGATAGTGAACGTCCAGTGTGTGAGAGTGATCGTCCAGTGTGTAATAGTGAACGTCCAGTGTGTGTGATAGTGAACGTCCAGTGTGTGATAGTGAACGTCCAGTGTGTGATAGTGATCGTCCAGTGTGTGATAGTGAACGTCCAGTGTGATAGTGAACGTCCAGTGTGTGAGAGTGATCGTCCAGTGTGTAATAGTGAACGTCCAGTGTGATAGTGAACGTCCAGTGTGTGAGCGTGAATGCGGGGTCCAGCACCTGCTCCATGGAGGGACAGGCGATGATCTGCAGGTCCTCTCCGCTGTACTCCTCCTGCAGGAACGCCTGTAGCCGCTGGAACACCTGCTGGACGTTGTTCTGAAACGAGAGGGAATGCGTCACATCTCCTGCGCTTGACCCCGCCTCAACTTGACCAATCCTTCTAACTGAAACCCAGACTGGATGAGATTATCCAGTCGATGCTCACCCTGACCGGCTTGAACAGGATGAACTCTGTGTCCTTATTGGCCAGATACAAGGACAGGCTCTGTAAGGTGACGGGCAGCTTGTTCTTCAGCACCCGATACGTGGACATCACAACGTCATTGATTTTGGCTGAAAGTACAGAAAACACATCATCAAGACAACACACTCGGCTTAAGACTTCAGAAAGTTCATCAAGAGAAACTGAGCGGATTATTCCAGATGTTCTGAAGAGAAAGTCTGACGGGTTTGAGGACATTAGGAGAGGAAATGACCACAGGATTCTCATTAATGGGTGAACTGGCCCTTTAAAAGGGGCTATATGCAACTTTTCCCCAAAATAAACGTAACAATAGCCTTTTTATTTTACCATTTATGACTCAAACATCTCCTGATGAGCATACTGACACCTTGTCAGAAAATAAGAGCAGTTCTGTTTTTTGGCCACAGGTGTCAGTTGCAAGTTTAAATTTCAGAAAAACGCATAAAGCCCCTTTAAGAGATGGACCGACTGTTGATTTATTAAAAATATGACCAATTCTGTGACATTTATACAGTAAATACTGTTTTTATGAATGGATTCTGCGGTTCTGTCCATCACAGAAATCATAGAGCACTGATATTGAACTTAAGACTTTTTGATCCAATTGAAGACATTATTAAGACCTTAAATCGTGGACGGTCAAATTAAGACCAGTCAAACGCTCACCAGGCTGAGCCCAGGGCTGCTGCGAGAGGTTGTACGTCGGTCCTCCTTCAACAGCCATCGTTTTCAAAGCTCCTACCTGTGATCGATCACACACACACACACACACACACACACACACACACACACACACACACACACACACACACACACACACACACACACACACACACACACACACACACACACACACACACACACACACACACACACACGATTCAGAGAGGAGAGAGGCTTCATTTTAACCCACAAACCATTACATTAAGATCAGTTTTAAGCAGGGCTCTGAACCGGTTCAAGGAACGAAAATGAAAACCGGAAATGAACGAAATTAAGAGGAACAAAAACGAAAATTAAATCAAAATCAATTTGAATCGTTCTGAACAGAAACGTTCATTTGAAATGACCATTAACCGGTTAATAAGGTTATTTTATCGTTCTCTTTAATATTGTAATCTGGCAGTGGCCAATCAGGAATAGAGTAGTTCAGCATGTGATGTGACGGATCAAGCGAGAGTGAAATGTCATCTGTGAATCTAGGCTATAGCATCTATCAAACATTTGTCCTATAGTCTTTCAGATGGCCTTTATTCTGCGCATTAATTATTATAATGAGGAATATTGTGGCATGTTGGAAAACTCAAGATGGAGGCGCTTCAGAAACACAGAGAGAGAGGAACTAAATGCACCATTCGTGTTTGCACTCGACTTAAACGTGTTTGCCGACCCATAATGCATTGCGTGAGGCGTGACCTTGCTGAGGAAGTCCTCCAGGCCGCCCACGAACATGTGTGTCTGCTGCTGGATGAACTGCTC
>NC_137103.1:58096010-58138510 GCF_949357685.1 Gobio gobio | reverse complement strand
TGAGCTCTACAGGGGTGAGGTTCAGTTTCAGCTCTGATATTATTGACTGGGTTATTTCAGAAACACTGACACTGATATAGAGAAGAACTCCGAGCGTGTTCATGCTCAACATTAGGGTTGGGTACCGAAACCAGGTGCCACTTATATAACCGGTATGTACCGGACCGAATCAGAACGCAGATTTCGGTTCCTCATTTCGGTGCCAAAATTCAAAGTGCTTTCGCGCTTTGGCTGAGCCAGAGACAGACGCTCAGCGCTGGTCATATCACAACTCATGACAACTATTCAGTGTTTTCAACCACATCTCATGACAACTATTCAGTGTTTTCAACCACATCTCATGACAACTATTCAGTGTTTTCAACCACATCTCATGACAACTATTCAGTGTTTTCAACCACAACTCATGACAACTATTCAGTGTTTTCAACCACATCTCATGACAACTATTCAGTGTTTTCAACCACATCTCATGACAACTATTCAGTGTTTTCAACCACATCTCATGACAACTATTCAGTGTTTTCAACCACATCTCATGACAACTATTCAGTGTTTTCAACCACATCTCATGACAACTATTTAGTGTTTTCAACCACATCTCATGACAACTATTCAGTGTTTTCAACCACATCTCATGACAACTATTCAGTGTTTTCAACCACATCTCATGACAACTATTCAGTGTTTTCAACCACATCTCATGACAACTATTCAGTGTTTTCAACCACATCTCATGACAACTATTCAGTGTTTTCAACCACATCTCATGACAACTATTCAGTGTTTTCAACCACATCATGTTTATTTCAGGTTTCAGACATTTAAATGATCATAAGTACTAGCAAAAAACACACACTGATGTCTATGAAAGCGGCAATGACAATCCTTTCAGACGGTTATATTTGACTAACGTTACGTGTTTTATTCACATCAGATACATGCACATTATATAGTAACTCTATAGTTTACTCTATTCTTCTTCCAGTTCACTGGTCACTTACTTTCATGTATTTCGTGAGACGAGAATGAACTCAAGTGTTGTATATCCGACAGATCCGATTCTGAGGTGCTAACTAACATGGCGCCGCCCATTGCGCTTTATAGATCAACTAACACACATTCACTCACACATTTGAACATCAGATAGTTCGTGACACAGTTAAGAAGTTTGTGAATATTTTGAATAAAAAGAAAAAAACGAACTAAACCCGATACAGCTGAGCTGTCAGCGCTATTGCGGCTGCTGTGTGTCATGTGAGAAACATGACGCGTCGCCATGGAAACATTAAGGCGATGCGTTCTAAAATATTTAGCCAGAGAATATGATCATATTTCAAAATAAAGCTGAAGCTGGTTTGTAGCAGAGCAAGAACACAGACTCTGCTGTTATTACTGTAACTGTTATTTAGAGTTATATTAGGCCTGTTGTAGTTGGGTTAGGTGGCTTAGGTTTTACTGTGAATTTGAAAATAAGTCAATAATAATTTGTAAATAAGTAAATTGTGTTTTGTATTTATTTATATTCATACACTTATGTATACATTAAACTTTTAATAAATGGCTCAATTTAAATAAAAAATAAATAAATAAAAAGTCATTTAAATGTCATCCACCTCGTTTTGTGGCCTTTTTTTTTTTTAAGTATCGTTTAGGCACCGGTACCGTTTTAAAAGTATCGGTTCAGGCAGCGTTTAGGCACCGGTACCATTTTAAAAGTATTGGTTTGGCACCGGAATCGAAAAAACCCCAAACGATCCCCAACCCTACTCAACATCACACACTGAAGACACAGAAGCGCTCCTCTTCTGGCTCACCTCCATCATCTCGAGTTTGTCGGGGTAGGCCAGGTCTCCCGGAGCAGGATTGTAGCCGATGATGTCAGACTGGATGTAGATGTGTGTCCTGTAGACCAAGCGCTCCTGCACGTCCTCCAGCATCTGCTTCACCAACGCATCAAACGCTGCCAGCTGGACCACTGTGACACAAACAGCTCATTTCACAAAGAAACTCATCCATTTCACATCTACCGTTCAAATGCGTGTTTCTAAGAGTTAAAATGACCCAATTATGTGATTTGATAAGTAGGCCTGTCGCGATAGTCAATAAATCAATCACACGATTAAAAAAAAAATGAGCTTGATCATTTTTCCGGCCGCAATAATTTCCAGCGTCCATTTTTGCAGAGCGTTACATTATATAATCATGCTCTTATACATGTAAATGCTTCTAAGCGCGACAAGACACAAGAGAACGCACTGTATGTCAATGTCCTGTCTGTGTGTGTGTGTGTGTGTGTGTGTGTGTGTGTGTGTGTGTGTGTGTGTGTGTGTGTGTGTGTGTGTGTCAGTGTCCTGTCTGTGTGGCTGCGTAATCGAGGGACACTCTGATACACACACACACACACACACACACACACACACACACACACACACACACACACACACACACACACACACACACACACACACACACACACACACACACACACACACACACACACACACACACACACACACACACACACACACACACACACACACACACACACACACACACACACACACACACACGTCAGTCTCCTGCTCACATCGAGTTCTCTTTTGCTCATGAACAAACAATAACAACAACACAGAGAATTTTGAGTATTCTCATATTAGGGTCTTAAATGAGTTAAATAACGTCTTAAATGAACTTAAAGAGTTGTGAGGAAATGAGATGTGCGGCTGTTCTTAAAGTGACAGGAGCACTGATGATGATGTCATTAATGTTCATCAAAGAACAACGGGAACAGAGAAAAGTGCAGCTTTAATGATGATTAATCTATATTTCATTTATTATTTATGCAGTTAAGAAAGGTGTTTGATAACCATTACATTTCTGTATGTCTAACAGGGAAGGCCACAGGTAAAACTAACATTTATTATAATGGGGTTATGTAAAGATTGTTTTAAGTTCACTTAAATTAAAAGTCGTTTTTTTTAAAGCCTAATAAATGTTGAAATTGGGAGCTATACTGTAATGTAACGTCATTAATGTTTCATAGAGACATCAGTGATACTGGCCTTCATTCATAAAAACATGACAATACAACACATATTTAAAATATACTGTCAATAAATGGTTTCTACATTAATTTGGAGAGTAACTGAAATCAATACAATATTAAAAAAATGAAAAATGTATTAATCGTGATTAATTACAGAAAAAATTACAATATTAAAACATGAAAAACGTATTAATCGTGATTAATTACAGAAAAAATCTGCGATTAATTAATTTTTTTTTAATGGATTCCCAGCACTTCCTAAAACACAATCATCCGCTGCAGTTTTCAGCTGTTTATTCATTTGTTTGTGAACAGACTGAGAGTCCATTGCTGTTTTTGTTTTGTTCATTTATTGTGGATATTTAAAATGCTTTCCGTTTTCAGTGTTAAAAAGTCTTTAGAAATAAAAGTTTGTTGATGTTTGAAAAGGTGTTCCTGCATTATTATGCCATTATCATTATTTTAGATGAAAATGGTCTCAGAACGACAATATCGTTTATCGCAAAAAAATTTTGGCCAATTTATCGTCCAGCAAAATTTGTTATCGTGACAGGCCTATTGATAAGGCCTAATGTTGTTCTGGCGTCTCCTCCACAGGTCACACACACTGTAATGTTCTCATAATCTCCACTGCAGCATCCGCTCTTCTCTCAGTGTCTGAAACGCTTCCATCAAAGATTCAGTCTCTCTAAACCCCGCCTCCCTGAGAGCTGCTCTGCTCTGATTGGTCAGATGGCCGACACACAGCTCTATTACACACTATATGAAAGGGAATATCCCCAAAAGCATAATAGAGGCACTTTAAGAAACTGTCAAACAAGTTAATTTCACACTCTGGTCCTGCATGTGGAGTATTCGGAGCATTAATAAAGCTAAAATAAAGCTATTAATAAAGGATAAAAGCGGATAAAAGCGTCTGCTAAATGACTAAATGTAAATGTAAAGCACAAGGAGGGCAAGACACAAAAGGTCATTGCAAAAAAGGCTGGCTGTTCTCAGAGCTCTGTGTCCAAGCACATTAATAGAGAGGCGAAGGGAAGGAAAAGATGTGGTAGAAAAAAAGTGTACAAGCAATAGGGATAACCGCACCCTGGAGAGGATAATGAAGCAAAACCCATTCAAAAATGTGGGAGAGATTCACAAAGGGTGGACTGGAGCTGGAGTCAGTGCTTCAAGAACCACTACACACAGACGTATGACAGACATGGGTTTCAGCTGTCGCATTCCTTGTGTCAAGCCACTCTTGAAAAAAAATAATAATAATAAAGCTGCTTGTACCGTTGTTGAAGACGTGATCCTCCAGCATCTCGTTCTTCAGGATGCCACAGAGCTCGGACAGCGTCTCCAGATGGACCACATGGATGATCAGAGGCCGCAAGACGTCATACAGGGACAGGCAGAGCTTCTCCAGGAGCTCACTGTCACACAACAATCACAACATGTGCTATTAGAAGAAGATTCATATATCTGCAAGCAGCCATTATCGGGGCCAAGCGCAAAGAAGAAGACAAGACATGAGTCTCAGACCAACTGCAAAAATTTGCCATTAAAATTTGATTTTAGGCAAAATAGCTGTAAAATGATAAATACAGTCAATAATAATGATTTATCACTTTCAACCACTAGGTGGCACAGTTACGAAATTAATGTGGTGTGGTCAGAATAAGGGAACAATGATGCATGTAAAGTTTGGTGTCAATATATCAAAGCAGGGTGTCAATATAGCATAGATATAGCCGCTAGAGGCATTTTCATTGTAAGTATGGACCACATGGCGGTGCTGTTTTGAAACCTTTTAAGTAGCTTAAAGGCATGGTGCTGATGGCACAAACCAAGTTTCGTAATGATACACCAATTCATTTGTAAAGTATAACATTTTCTATCATAATACTGCATTGTAGTCAATGGGAATTTCATGTTTTGTTCTATTATAGCGCCACCAAGAGGCACAATCCTACCTTTTTTTATGTGTCCTCGGAGTGAGCCTATACATGCGTGTCAATTGTGGTGAAAATCTCATTTTGTTTTGGAGTTATAGACATTTATATGAAAAAACACGTAAAACATGACTGACACCTGACTTTGATTGGATTTTACTCCCCCCTCACTATCAATATTTTGACATTTGGGCATAATCGAAAATGATTTGACGAATCAACTTGATTTGCAAGTTTTTTGTCAGCATGGCCTGAAGATGACCTGGTTCAATTTTCGTGCAAATCAGACGAACCGTCTAGGATGAGTTTGCAAAAGTACGTTTTTCAGAAAATTCGAGCCACACAATCGGTGGAAACAGAATTGTGTCTCGATCCCTTATGGTTCAAAAGTTATTAGCATAAACAGGAGTCAAACTTGGGACTGGTGGTGGCGCTAGAGAGATTGAGTTAGAGACTCCAAATTTGCTATGGTGACTGATCAGAGTGTCCTCTATCTGTGTGCCAAATTTCACAATTTTTACCATACGGTTCTATGGGCTGCCATAGACTCAAGAGCGGAAGAAGAAGAAGAAGAAACGGAAAAATAATAATAATAATAATAATAATAGGAATGTTAACGGTTTCAATAGGTGCTTGGCCCCTAAATATACTTAGATTTTTATTTGTGACTGAATCTCTGTGCATTTGAGCTTTATAGTTCATACAAAAATTTAAATAGAACATAAATTCTCTCTTGTACGCAGAACATTTTCCATATTACAAAAGTAGATGGTGATTTAACTTGCAAGGCTTCAAAAATAAAAATAGACTCACATAATACACAAATTATATAAATAACATGCATAAATATACACACTACCATTCAAAAGTTGAGATATTACAGATATTTAAATATTCCTCCAGTGTAGATCAGCTGTTCTCTATGTGAATATATAGTAAAGTGTCATTTATTCCTGAATTTATCATCATTACTCCAGTCTTCAGTGTCACATGACCCTTCACTAATCATTCTCATATGAGGATTTATGATTATTATCAGTTCATATTTCTGTGGAAACTGATGCATTTGATTTCTCAGGATTCTTTGATGAATAGAAAGTCCAAAAGAACAGCATTTATTAGAGTCTTTAGTCACATCATAAATGTCTTTACTGGCACTTTTGATCAGTTTAATGCATCCGTGATCAATAAAAGTATTAATTTCTTTAAAAATAAAGATCTTACTGACCCCAAACTTCTGTATATACCAGGGGTCAACAAGTAAGTCTGGCATCAGGACTAGGGTTGGGTTCCGAAAGCCGGTGCCATACCTTTATAACTGGTATGTAACCGGACCGAATCAGAACGCAGATTGAACAAGGATGAATTTACGTGATGTAAATCCGACAGATCCGATTCTCTGAGGCGCAAACTAACATGGCGGCGCCCATCGCGCATTATAGATAAAAATAACATGATCATTATAAAGGGTTTTAAATGACAAAACCCATTCATTTGAAAATCTGAATATCAGATAGTTCGTGACAAGTTTGTGAATATTTTGAATAAAAAAAACAAAACAAAATAAAACCGATAAAGCTGTCATACAGCGCTATTGCGGCTGCTGCGTCTCATGTGCGAAGCATAAAATAAAATATTTAGCCAGAGAACATGGTCATATTTCTGCAGAATAAAGCTGAAGCTGGTTTGTAACAGGGCAAGAACACAGACGACTGCTGTTATTACTGTCACTGTTATTTAGTGTTAAATTAGGCCTGTTGTGTTGGGTGGCTTAGGAGTTACTCTGAATTTGTTAAGTAAATAGTGTTTTGCATCTATTTATTAGGGCTGTCAAAAGATTAATCGCATCCAAAATAAAAGTTTGTGTTTACATAATATATGTGTGTGTACACACACGTGTATAAATGCACACACAAGCATGCATATGTTTAAGAAAAAAATATTATTTTTATATATAAAACATTTATATTTATATATATTTTAGATTATATAAATGTATATACAGTATATACATGCAAATATTTCTTAAATATATACATGAATGTGTGTGTATTTATATATAAATAATAATTAACAGAGTATACACACATATATTATGTAAACACAAACTTTTATTTTGGATGCGATTAATCTTTTGACAGCCCTACTATTTATATATTTAATATACTTTAAACTTTAAATAAATGGTTCAATTAAAAAAAAAAAATCAATAAAAAGCCATTCTTTACTGTCATCCACATCGTTTTGTGGCTTTTTTTAAAGTATCGGTTTGGCACCGGTATCGTAAAAAACCCAAACAATACCCAACCCTAATTTTTTAATTAAAAAAATAATTACATTTTCGCCAGTAGATGGCAGGCCAGAACATAGTTCTACTGTAGTGGACGCGCCTATAAAGAGAAATGCACATTTCATACGCAGTACATAATCAGAGAGTGGCCTATTTCTTTTTGGGTTTGAATTGTTTCGTTTAAAAAGTAGAAATTTCAAGCGACATATTTCTCATGTGTGTGAGGCAAGCATTCGCTGAGTTTCGGTTGATTAATGATCGCGCCGGCGCTTCTATGATCATATTGTCTGCTATATTTGTTTATTATTTATTAAATCCAGGCAATTGGTTGATGGAACATTGATTATTGAAAATGAAATTGACTTTAAAGAAAGGCTTTCTACAAAGCAAAACTTAATGAAAACAAAATTGACTTTAAAGAAAGGCTTTCTACAAAGCAAAACTTAATGAAGTGGCTTGGGTCCGTTTGAGTCCAGGTCAGAACTACAGTAATGATGAGAGTTGTGTGTGGATGTTTGTGGTACTCACTCCAGTTTGGGCGTGGGTTTGGAGAAGAACTCATTGTAAAGCTGGTGTTCATCTTGACAGACGTGAACCATGAACGCACAGCCGCTGCGCACCTGAGTAAGAAAAAACATTTTTGCAGTGGAGTTTATGCACATGTATATCTTCAAAATAGACGACTAGTTATAGATTAACACTATGCTGAAACTCCTCTATGTGAACCTTTTGCAGATAAATACAAGTGCATTTTTGTTTACTATTGACACAAATCAATAAGTAAATCATACTCAACTATTACAGTAAACAACATTTCCTAATTAGGCCTACTCTGTATACATTTTATGATGAATAGTATCATTAGTTACACATGTTTAAAATGCTTCTTGTGTTCATATATTTCATTATAAAGTGACATAAGTACACTACCCTTCCTGAAATACAATTAATATTGTCATCATTCATTAATTTCATGTTAAAATAATATACAAATTCACTACCCTCTTTGAAGTACAATAATCATAAAAAAAAAAGAATCATCAGATTAATCTGGGAAAATAAGCGTTAGATTAGTCGACTAATCGGAAAAATAATCAACAGATTAATAGACAAAAAAATAGTTATTAGATGCAGCCCTAATAGGCATTAATGCTAATTAAACAATTGTGCTATCATGGAGAAAAAAGTTGAATATATTAGGGCTGTCAAAAGATTAATCGCATCCAAAATAAAAGTTTGTGTTGCCATAATATATGTGTGTGTACTCTGTATAATTATTATTTATATATAAATACACACACATTCATGAATATATTTAAGAAATATTTGCATGTATATACTGTTTATACATTTATATAATCTATAATATATATAAATATTAGGGCTGTCAAAAGATTAATCGCGATTAATCGCATCCAAAATAAAAGTCTGTGTTTACATAATATATGTGTGTGTACTCTGTTAATTATTATTTATATATAAATACACACACATTCATGTATATATTTAAGAAATATTTGCATGTATATACTGTATATACATTTATATAATCTATAATATATATAAATATTAGGGCTCTCAAAAGATTAATCGCGATTAATCGCATTCAAAATAAAAGTCTGTGTTTACATAATATATGTGTGTGTACTTTGTTAATTATTATTTATATATAAATACACACACATTCATGTATATATTTAAGAAATATTTGCATGTATATATTTAAGAAATATTTGCATGTATATATTGTATATACATTTATATAATCTATAATATATATAAATATTAGGGCTGTCAAAAGATTAATCGTGATTAATCGCATCCAAAATAAAAGTTTGTGTTTACATAATATATGTGTGTGTACTCTGTATAATTATTATTTATATATAAATACACACACATTCATGTATATATTTAAGAAATATTTGCATGTATATATTTAAGAAATATTTGCATGTATATATTGTATATACATTTATATAATCTATAATATATATAAATATTAGGGCTGTCAAAAGATTAATCGTGATTAATCGCATCCAAAATAAAAGTTTGTGTTTACATAATATATGTGTGTGTACTCTGTTAATTATTATTTATATATAAATACACACACATTCATGTATATATTTAAGAAATATTTGCATGTATATACTGTATATACATTTATATAATCTATAATATATATAAATATTAGGGCTCTCAAAAGATTAATCGCGATTAATCGCATTCAAAATAAAAGTCTGTGTTTACATAATATATGTGTGTGTACTTTGTTAATTATTATTTATATATAAATACACACACATTCATGTATATATTTAAGAAATATTTGCATGTATATACTGTATATAAATTTATATAATCTATAATATATATTAGGGCTGTCAAAAGATTAATTGCGATTAATCGCATCCAAAATAAAAGTTTGTGTTTACATAATATATGTGTGTGTACTCTGTTAATTATTATTTATATATTTCAGAAAAAAATATTTTTATATATAAAACATTTATATTTATATATATTATAATTATATAAATGTATATACAGTATATACATGCAAATATTTCTTAAATATAAACATGAATGTGTGTGTATTTATATATAAATAATAATTAACAGAGTACACACACATATGTTATGTAAACACAGACTTTATTTTGGATGCGATTAATCGCGATTAATCTTTTGACAGCCCTATTAATAGACAAAAAAATAGTTATTAGATTCAGCCCTAATAGGCATTAATGCTAATCAAACAATTGTGCTATCCTGGAGAAAAAAAGTTGGATATATATTTTCCCTGTGGATATTTGGTGTTGACTTGGTGTGTGTCAGATTTTGTTTTGGAACCGTCAGACTCGATTTCTCAAAATTGAGTCGATCGACCTCAAACAGACGCTCAGTCATTTTCTGTCCGCTTCAATCAAACCAAACATCCCTCTGAAGGTTTACCAGAGCGCAGTGGTCCTTGTTGTTCTGGCTGGTAAGGTCTGAGAAGGTGGAGTTGATACTGGGGCTGAGCAGAATCTCTCTCTGGTCCAGATAACACTGGTGAATCTCGTCCAGGAGCTGCTGATACCTGAAACACACACACTTATTCATCATCACACGCCGTCTGAGGGAGAAACACACACTTTAACTGGTTTAAATGAACAAAACCTCCATCACTCACTCTGGGATGACTTCAGAGCGCTGCTCGACCTGCTCAATGAGCCTCTGAAACACACACACACACACACACACACACACACACACACACACACACACACACACACACACACACACACACACACACACACACACACACACACACACACACACACACACACACACACACACACACACACACACACACACACACACACACACACACACACACACACACACACACACCTGCATTATTCAGGGTTTGGGACGACAGGAGTGTGAAGAAATCACACAATTTAGTCTTTAAATCTGACCTGATTTGATCAAGTTAACGCAAGAATAACTGATATTGTTAGTAATATTTCACCTGGACTGAAGCGACTGAGCTTTACTTCATCAGGATTACATTTAAGAGCGATTACATAATAAACTAAAGGCTCAGTGGATCTGTTCTCTAATGTAAATGAGTTTTATTAGAGACACTTCAATACAATTCCCAACAGATCTCCATCACTCTTTAATCAATGTGAGCAGAAATAGCTCAAAGTTTGAGATGAGGAATCTCGTGAAAGTGATTTTATGATCAAATCTCTGCCGATGTGTTCATAAACATCAACTTTCCCACCCAATGACAGATTTGCTCTTGTTTTCAGCTCAAACTCTTCATTCTGTGGAGTTTCTCAGAACACAAGACTTGATTTCTTCATGTTCATGTCTTTAAACGAGTCTTGATTTAACCCTCTGAGGTTCTGCTTTCCATCACACTCAGGACCTTCGGGTCAAAAGTGACACGACCCCTGAAATCAATTATTATTATTTTTTCAGTAAAATCCATTAAATGTATTTTTGTTCAATAATATTTTTTCTTTCTTTTTTGTGTTTGGAGAGAATTTTATGATAATAATTAATATTTATGCAATAATTATGATCCATTTTTTCCCATAGAATATAATAGAAAATGCGTGTGTGTGTATATATATATATATATATATATATATATATATATATATATATATATATATATTTTTTTTTTTTTTTTTTTTTTATTATTATTATTTTTTATATATATATATATATTATTATTATTGCGTTTTTAACTATAGAAAAAAAAATTGAAATCAGATTGGTGCCACCTGGTGGAAGCAGTGAGCACTATTATCATGCAATATAATATTTTAACCACTAGATGGATTTACAGCTCCCTGTAGAAAGGCTTGTGAATTCTAGTTGTTTTTGCACGTATTTGCATATTTTTTTTCAGGTTGTGGATTTTAATATATAATAAGAGATTCTCAAAGACTATTTTTGTCAAGTTTTGTGTTTGCTTGGTTGGTTTAAATGCTCATTTGAAGAGCCAGTTTTACTTTATAATACAGTCAAACCTGAACATTGCATTAGAAAGAGAACAAATGGAAAGCATTTTGTTACCCATTGTTTTAATTGTAACTTAATAAAAATGCAATTATTTCAGTCATAAAAATTTTGTATTAACCTTTTATAATAAACATTTTGCTTAAAATATTTTTTGTACAATTCAATGAACAGTAACTCTTTTTCAAAATTAGCTTTTACAATGACATTTGTGTGTGCGTGTGTTTTTGTGTGTATAAGTGTGTGTGTGTGTGTTCTGATATTGAGCTGGAAACAGCATTTTCACACATGTACGTCCACACCAAGGTCAGAACCAAAGTTCATGTTTTGGTTTGGTTTGACATTGCCATCACGCGAGCGCACTAAAGAACTGTACATGACTTGTCAAGCTTTCTACACACACATTTCTCATGTGTGTGAGGCTGAGTTTGGGTTTATTTACGAGACGTGTTCAAGAGCAATGCTAGTGTCACGATTGTCTGCTGTATTTGCTTCTGATTTATTAAATCCAGGCGATTGGCTGATGAAACATTGATTAAAATTAAGATAATTGACTTTAAAGAAAGGCTTTCTACAAAACAAAACTCAATGAAGTGGTCAAAATCATGTCTGACCTTCTGTCTTCTGACATATTGCGCATCTTTGCCCTTTTCATAATCAATATAGCCCAAATGAAATTTAAAAATAACATTAGAATATTTAAACATAAACAGGAGCTTCCTGTAAATGCTCTGAACCGTACAGAAAACGCTTTCACACTAGAAACGAACCGAAGCTTTGTTCAGTTTGCTCCGGAGCGACACTGCTTCTTTTCCTCTGTTTGTGTGTGTTTGTTTGTTTCCTCTGTTTCACACCTGTTATTTTAATTCGGACCAAACTTAAAAGTCCGAAAATCCAGACCAAACAAGAGCCCTTAAGAAATCTTGTTTTGTTTTAATGGTTACATTAAATTGTATTAATCAATTGAAATCATGAAACAACAGAAATGTATTACAAGTTTAACAGAGAATACTTTTTTAGGGCCCTATGAAATATGTTTTATTTTGACCAGATTCTGTGTTCTGTTGGCGAGGAAATGATCACATGATTCTTGTTAATGGGTGAACTGGCCCTTTAATAACTGTCACTGTCCCGCTGGCCTTTTTTTTCATATCATATATTTCAGTAATTATCATAAATAAGGTATAATTCGAAAGCTTACGAACTCAAAATTAATCCCGTGAAAACCGTTTTGAAATTGGATGCTGGGTTACCATGGAGACGTTACTCTAAATTCTTCTAGCTGGCTCCTCCCCCTAGTGGGCGGCGTCATGTTTCATTTTACAACAATTATTTTAACTACTTTATAATCAAAATCTTTTCTAATCTTGACAAAACGCATATCGTCGGAAAGGTCTGAATCTCAAGGGTCCATATTTGGTGACTGTTTTGTGATGGAAGTGATATTTTGACAGGAAAATGCATCAAAAATACAATCAATGGAATGTGAATGACACCCGGTGGCTGTTTTTGGTACAGCGCCCTAAACAACATCTCATGGGGACTTACATTTTTGTGATATCAACTTCAAATTTGGAACACATGGCTTTGATTTTATAGTAATTTTAGATTAAAACATTTTTGTAAAATATATATTCTATATAGAATAAAAAATATTTTTTATTTACAGTAAATTTAAACTTCCATAACTTTTTCATACTTTCATACTTTTTCATGATTTCACTTCAGCAATAATCTGCCACGTGTCTGCTTTAAAACAAGACCAAACTTATGTCTATATTCCAAAGCATTCTTGAATTACAGCCCTTTAAATCTGGATAGTGCATTTTCATATTTATTCTCAAAAAAGTGGGCTGACAGTTAAAGGGTTAAGAGACTAAAAGTTGACAAACTCTGTGTCATTTATACAGTAAAGGACATTTTTATGACTGGATTCTGCAATTATGTGCCCTCATTTAATGCCAAGATACTGACTTTAAGACTTTCTGCTCCGATCTAAGGTCAAATGAAGACCTGTGGAGATTCTCCATCCCCATTTATTATAAACATCATGAGTGTCAGATATGATCATCAGGCTTTTGAGGAAGAGTTATGGATTTAAAACTAGACTTACTCGAACTTTAGGAGCCGCTGCTCTGAACTTGACGTAGTAGAGCGTGAAGGCGTTGTCTGCGTTCGGAGCGCCCAGCGGATCCTGCCAATCAGAGGACAGAGGAAATGATATATAATAATAATAATAATAATCAACAATGATGAGCAGGGCTTCAGCTTTGAGTATCCTCACCCGTTTGGTCAGCTGACCCGTGAGGTTCTGCAGGGTCTGGACCGTGTGGATCTGGATCAGATGCATGGCTCTGGACAGGCACTGCTTAAACTTGCTGAGGTACACTGGGTAATCTTTGAAGCTCGGCTGAGAGGAAACACGAGGAATACGTCACACACACACACACACACACACAGAATAATGGGAATAAGTGTGAGATGTTTCGCTCACATGTGATGAAACGTATTCAACGCATTCGTCTAATTTGGAGAGCATGGGAATGAATCCATCGCTGTTCACGGAGAGCGTCGTAGAGTTGAGCTTCTGCAGGAGGAGAGCGATTAATACACACACACACACACACACACACACACACACACACTCATGCTCACACACTCACACTCACACACACACACATCTTAATCAGCAGCGAGACGTTACCGTGTTTATGTTCTCCAGTTCGTTAAAGTATGAGAGTTTCTCCTGAATGCTCTCAGCGAGATCCACCAGCTCCGACTGTCCGGCACAGAGAACATATATGAGTAATCACACTTTACACACTGGAGTAAAATTACACAAGGTTTACACTGGAGTAATATTACACAAGGTTAACACTGGAGTAATATTACACTGAGCTTTACACTGGAGTAATATTACACGAGGTTTACACTGGAGTAATATTACACAAGGTTAACACTGGAGTAATATTACACAAGCTTTACACTGGAGTAATATTACACGAGGTTTACACTGGAGTAATATTACACGAGGTTTACACTGGAGTAATATTACACGAGGTTTACACTGGAGTAATATTACACAAGGTTAACACTGGAGTAATATTACACAAGCTTTACACTGGAGTAATATTACACGAGGTTTACACTGGAGTAATATTACACTGAGCTTTACACTGGAGTAATATTACACGAGGTTTACACTGGAGTAATATTACACGAGGTTTACACTGGAGTAATATTACACTGAGCTTTACAATGGAGTAATATTACACTGAGCTTTACACTGGAGTAATATTACACGAGGTTTACACTGGAGTAATATTACACGAGGTTTACACTGGAGTAATATTACACGAGGTTTACACTGGAGTAATATTACACTGAGCTTTACACTGGAGTAATATTACACGAGGTTTACACTGGAGTAATATTACACGAGGTTTACACTGGAGTAATATTACACTGAGCTTTACAATGGAGTAATATTACACTGAGCTTTACACTGGAGTAATATTACACGAGGTTTACACTGGAGTAATATTACACGAGGTTTACACTGGAATAATATTACACTGAGCTTTACACTGGAGTAATATTACACGAGGTTTACACTGAAATAATATTACACTGAGCTTTACACTGGAGTAATATTACACTAGGTTTACACTGGAGTAATATTACACTGAGCTTTACACTGGAGTAATATTACACTGAGCTTTACACTGGAGTAATATTACACGAGGTTTACACTGCATAATATTACACGAGGTTTACACTGGAATAATATTACACTGAGCTTTACACTGGAGTAATATTACACGAGGTTTACACTGGAGTAATATTACACGAGGTTTACACTGGAGTAATATTACACGAGGTTTACACTGGAGTAATATTACACAGAGCTTTACACTGGATTAATATTACACTGAGCTTTACACTGGAGTAATATTATACAAGGTTTACACTGGAGTAATATTACACTGAGCTTTACACTGGAGTAATATTACACAAGGTTTACACTGGAGTAATATTACAATGAGCTTTACACTGGAGTAATATTACACGAGGTTTACACTGGAGTAATATTACACGAGGTTTACACTGGAGTAATATTACACTGAGCTTTACACTGGAGTAATATTACACGAGGTTTACACTGGAGTAATATTACACAGAGCTTTACACTGGATTAATATTACACTGAGCTTTACACTGGAGTAATATTACACAAGGTTTACACTGGAGTAATATTACATGAGGTTTACACTGGAGTAATATTACACGAGGTTTACACTGGAGTAATATTACATGAGGTTTACACTGGAGTAATATTACACGAGAGGTTTACACTGGAGTAATATTACATTGAGCTTTACACTGGAGTAATATTACACAGAGCTTTACACTGGAGTAATATTACACTGAGCTTTAGACTGGAATAATATTACACAAGGTTTACACTGGAGTAATATTACACGAGGTTTACACTGGAGTAATATTACACGAGGTTTACACTGGAGTAATATTACATGAGGTTTACACTGGAGTAATATTAAACGAGAGATTTACACTGGAGTAATATTTCATTGAGCTTTACACTGGAGTAATATTACACAAGCTTTACACTGGAGTAATATTACACAGAGCTTTACACTGGAATAATATTACACAAGGTTTACACTGGAGTAATATTACACGAGGTTTACACTGGAGTAATATTACACGAGGTTTACACTGGAGTAATATTACATGAGGTTTACACTGGAGTAATATTAAACGAGAGGTTTACACTGGAGTAATATTACATTGAGCTTTACACTGGAGTAATATTACACAAGCTTTACACTGGAGTAATATTACACAGAGCTTTACACTGGAGTAATATTACACTGAGCTTTACACTGGAATAATAGTACACGAGGTTTACACTGGAGTAATATTACACAAGATTTACACTGGAGTAATATTAAACGAGAGGTTTACACTGGAGTAATATTACATTGAGCTTTACACTGGAGTAATATTACACAAGCTTTACACTGGAGTAATATTACACAGAGATTTACACTGGAGTAATATTACACTGAGCTTTACACTGGAATAATATTACACGAGGTTTACACTGCATAATATTACACGAGGTTTACACTGGAATAATATTACACTGAGCTTTACACTGGAGTAATATTACACAAGGTTTACACTGGAGTAATATTACACTGAGCTTTACACTGGAGTAATATTACACGAGGTTTACACTGGAGTAATATTACACTGAGCTTTTCACTGGAGTAATATTACACGAGGTTTACACTGGAGTAATATTACACTGAGCTTTACACTGGAGTAATATTACACAGAGCTTTACACTGGATTAATATTACACTGAGCTTTACACTGGAGTAATATTACACGAGGTTTACACTGGAGTAATATTACATGAGGTTTACACTGGAGTAATATTACACGAGGTTTACACTGGAGTAATATTACACGAGGTTTACACTGGAGTAATATTACATGAGGTTTACACTGGAGTAATATTACATGAGGTTTACACTGGAGTAATATTACACAAGCTTTACACTGGAGTAATATTACACAGAGCTTTACACTGGAGTAATATTACACTGAGCTTTACACTGGAATAATATTACACGAGGTTTACACTGGAGTAATATTACACGAGGTTTACACTGGAGTAATATTACACAAGGTTTACACTGGAGTAATATTACATGAGGTTTACACTGGAGTAATATTACACGAGGTTTACACTGGAGTAATATTACATGAGGTTTACAATGGAGTAATATTAAACGAGAGGTTTACACTGGAGTAATATTACATTGAGCTTTACACTGGAGTAAAATTACACAGAGCTTTACACTGGAGTAATATTACACTGAGCTTTACACTGGAGTAATATTACACGAGGTTTACACTGGAGTAATATTACACGAGGTTTACACTGGAGTAATATTACACAAGGTTTACACTGGAGTAATATTACACTAGGTTTACACTGGAGTAATATTACACAAGGTTTACACTGGAGTAATATTACACAAGGTTTACACTGGAGTAATATTACATTGAGCTTTACACTGGAGTAATATTACACAAGGTTTACACTGGAGTAATATTACACAGAGCTTTACACTGGAATAATATTACACAAGGTTTACACTGGAGTAATATTACATGAGGTTTACACTGGAGTAATATTACACAAGGTTTACACTGGAGTAATATTACACAAGGTTTACACTGGAGTAATATTACATTGAGCTTTACACTGGAGTAATATTACACAAGGTTTACACTGGAGTAATATTACACTGAGCTTTACACTGGAATAATATTACACAAGGTTTACACTGGAGTAATATTACATGAGGTTTACACTGGAGTAATATTACACAAGGTTTACACTGGAGTAATATTACACAGAGCTTTACACTGGAATAATATTACACGAGGTTTACACTGGAGTAATATTACACGAGGTTTACACTGGAGTGATATTACACGAGGTTTACACTGGAGTGATATGGTTTACACTGGAGTGATATTACACGAGGTTTACACTGGAGTAATATTACACTGAGCTTTACACTGGAATAATATTACACGAGGTTTACACTGGAGTAATATTACACAAGGTTTACACTGGAGTGATATTACACGAGGTTTACACTGGAGTGATATGGTTTACACTGGAGTGATATTACACGAGGTTTACACTGGAGTAATATTACACTGAGCTTTACACTGGAGTAATATTACACAGAGCTTTACACTGGAGTAATATTACACAGAGCATTACACTGGAGTAATATTACACTGAGCTTTACACTGGAGTAATATTACACAGAGCTTTACACTGGAGTAATATTACATTGAGCTTTACACTGGAGTAATATTACACTGAGCTTTACACTGGAGTAATATTACACAGAGCTTTACACTGGAGTAATATTACACTGAGCTTTACACTGGAATAATATTACACAAGGTTTACACTGGAGTAATATTACACAAGGTTTACACTGGAGTAATATTACATGAGGTTTACACTGGAGTAATATTACACGAGGTTTACACTGGAGTAATATTACATGAGGTTTACAATGGAGTAATATTAAACGAGAGGTTTACACTGGAGTAATATTACATTGAGCTTTACACTGGAGTAATATTACACTGAGCTTTACACTGGAGTAATATTACATGAGGTTTACAATGGAGTAATATTAAACGAGAGGTTTACACTGGAGTAATATTACATTGAGCTTTACACTGGAGTAATATTACACTGAGCTTTACACTGGAGTAATATTACACAAGCTTTACACTGGAGTAATATTACACGAGGTTTACACTGGAGTAATATTACACGAGGTTTACACTGGAGTGATATTACACGAGGTTTACACTGGAGTAATATTACACAAGGTTTACACTGGAGTAATATTACACGAGGTTTACACTGGAGTAATATTACACAAGGTTTACACTGGAGTGATATTACACGAGGTTTACACTGGAGTAATATTACACAAGCTTTACACTGGAGTAATATTACACGAGGTTTACACTAGAGTAATAATACACAGATCAGACCTGCTCCTTCAGCAGTTGTTCGCAGGCCTCGTGAAGCGTTCCGGTTTTGGTGGAAACGAAGAGATACTGTTTCTGCAGAGAGTCCAGGTGCTCCAGCGCGGCGTTCACATCCTTCAGGATAGCATCACACTGCTCCTGATATCCGTTCAACACATCCCGGGTCTTCCTGTGGAGTAAAGCACAACATTACTACACGCTCACAATCATCTACAGGAGCGGCTACTCGGAGAGATCAAGGACACACACCTGTATTTAGTGGCTTCGTCTTGATCCATCTGGACCTGCAGCTTTGAGAACCAGGAGAAAAACTGACACACAGATGATGTCGTTACTCACTTGCTCAAAATGTTCATTTTCCTACTATAGATTTACTAATATATAGCACCTGTTGAGCCGTCTCTATCCGCTCATTCTCCAGGTCCAGCATCTGAAAGCCTTGCAGCAGAGCTTCCTCTGTGGACTCGGGCAGAGTAGCTGAGAAGGAGGAGCGCAGAGAGCGAGACGTCAGGCCGCAGATGTCCTCGATGGGCAGCTGAGGGAACATACACTACTCATTCACTTACACCTCAGACATACTGACTACTCGCAGCCATTAGAGTATTAGTAGACTGTGCTTAATATCGGCTAACACTTTATTTTGATGCTCCTAACAGACATTCTACTAACTACAAGTAACTTTACAACTACATGTCAACAAGCAGTCATTAGAGAATTAGTAGACTGTGCTTAATATCGGCTAACACTTTATTTTGATGCTCCTAACAGTCATTCTACTAACTACAAGTAACTTTACAACTACATGTCCACTAGCAGTCATTAGAGTATTAGTAGACTGTGCTTAATATCGGCTAACACTTTATTTTGATGCTCCTAACAGACATTCTACTAACTACAAGTAACTTTACAACTACATGTCCACTAGCAGTCATTAGAGTATTAGTAGACTGTGCTTAATATCGGCTAACACTTTATTTTGATGCTCCTCAACAGACATTCTACTAACTACAAGTAACTTTACAACTACATGTCCACAAGCAGTCATTAGAGTATTAGTAGACTGTGCTTAATATCGGCTAACACTTTATTTTGATGCTCCTAACAGACATTCTACTAACTACAAGTAACTTTACAACTACATGTCCACAAGCAGTCATTAGAGTATTAGTAGACTGTGCTTAATATCGGCTAACACTTTATTTTGATGCTCCTAACAGACATTCTACTAACTACAAGTAACTTTACAACTACATGTCCACTAGCAGTCATTAGAGTATTAGTAGACTGTGCTTAATATCGGCTAACACTTTATTTTGATGCTCCTAACAGACATTCTACTAACTACAAGTAACTTTACAACTACATGTCCACTAGCAGTCATTAGAGTATTAGTAGACTGTGCTTAATATCAGCTAACACTTTATTTTGATGCTCCTAACAGACATTCTACTAACTACAAGTAACTTTACAACTACATGTCCACAAGCAGTCATTAGAGTATTAGTAGACTGTGCTTAATATCGGCTAACACTTTATTTTGATGCTCCTAACAGTCATTCTACTAACTACAAGTAACTTTACAACTTCATGTCCACTAGCAGTCATTAGAGTATTAGTAGACTGTGCTTAATATCGGCTAACACTTTATTTTGATGCTCCTAACAGACATTCTACTAACTACAAGTAACTTTACAACTTCATGTCCACTAGCAGTCATTAGAGTATTAGTAGACTGTGCTTAATATCGGCTAACACTTTATTTTGATGCTCCTAACAGACATTCTACTAACTACAAGTAACTTTACAACTTCATGTCCACTAGCAGTCATTAGAGTATTAGTAGACTGTGCTTAATATCGGCTAACACTTTATTTTGATGCTCCTAACAGTCATTCTACTAACTACAAGTAACTTTACAACTTCATGTCCACTAGCAGTCATTAGAGTATTAGTAGACTGTGCTTAATATCGGCTAACACTTTATTTTGATGCTCCTAACAGACATTCTACTAACTACAAGTAACTTTACAACTTCATGTCCACTAGCAGTCATTAGAGTATTAGTAGACTGTGCTTAATATCGGCTAACACTTTATTTTGATGCTCCTAACAGACATTCTACTAACTACAAGTAACTTTACAACTACATGTCCACAAGCAGTCATTAGAGTATTAGTAGACTGTGCTTAATATCGGCTAACACTTTATTTTGATGCTCCTAACAGACATTCTACTAACTACAAGTAACTTTACAACTTCATGTCCACTAGCAGTCATTAGAGTATTAGTAGACTGTGCTTAATATCAGCTAACACTTTATTTTGATGCTCCTAACAGACATTCTACTAACTACAAGTAACTTTACAACTACATGTCCACAAGCAGTCATTAGAGTATTAGTAGACTGTGCTTAATATCGGCTAACACTTTATTTTGATGCTCCTAACAGACATTCTACTAACTACAAGTAACTTTACAACTACATGTCCACTAGCAGTCATTAGAGTATTAGTAGACTGTGCTTAATATCGGCTAACACTTTATTTTGATGCTCCTAACAGACATTCTACTAACTACAAGTAACTTTACAACTACATGTCCACTAGCAGTCATTAGAGTATTAGTAGACTGTGCTTAATATCGGCTAACACTTTATTTTGATGCTCCTAACAGACATTCTACTAACTACAAGTAACTTTACAACTACATGTCCACTAGCAGTCATTAGAGTATTAGTAGACTGTGCTTAATATCGGCTAACACTTTATTTTGATGCTCCTAACAGACATTCTACTAACTACAAGTAACTTTACAACTACATGTCCACAAGCAGTCATTAGAGTATTAGTAGACTGTGCTTAATATCGGCTAACACTTTATTTTGATGCTCCTAACAGACATTCTACTAACTACAAGTAACTTTACAACTACATGTCAACAAGCAGTCATTAGAGTATTAGTAGACTGTGCTTAATATCGGCTTACACTTTATTTTGATGCTCCTAAACAGACATTCTACTAACTACAAGTAACTTTACAACTTCATGTCCACTAGCAGTCATTAGAGTATTAGTAGACTGTGCTTAATATCGGCTAACACTTTATTTTGATGCTCCTAACAGTCATTTTACTAACTACAAGTAACTTTACAACTACATGTCAACTAGCAGTCATTAGAGTATTAGTAGACTGTGCTTAATATCAGCTAACACTTTATTTTGATGCTCCTAACAGACATTCTACTAACTACAAGTAACTTTACAACTACATGTCCACTAGCAGTCATTAGAGTATTAGTAGACTGTGCTTAATATCAGCTAACACTTTATTTTGATGCTCCTAACAGACATTCTACTAACTACAAGTAACTTTACAACTACATGTCCACTAGCAGTCATTAGAGTATTAGTAGACTGTGCTTAATATCAGCTAACACTTTATTTTGATGCTCCTAACAGACATTCTACTAACTACAAGTAACTTTACAACTACATGTCCACAAGCAGTCATTAGAGTATTAGTAGACTGTGCTTAATATCGGCTAACACTTTATTTTGATGCTCCTAACAGACATTCTACTAACTACAAGTAACTTTACAACTTCATGTCCACTAGCAGTCATTAGAGTATTAGTAGACTGTGCTTAATATCGGCTAACACTTTATTTTGATGCTCCTAACAGACATTCTACTAACTACAAGTAACTTTACAACTACATGTCCACAAGCAGTCATTAGAGTATTAGTAGACTGTGCTTAATATCGGCTAACACTTTATTTTGATGCTCCTAACAGACATTCTACTAACTACAAGTAACTTTACAACTACACGTCAACTAGCAGTCATTAGAGTATTAGTAGACTGTGCTTAATATCGGCTAACACTTTATTTTGATGCTCCTAACAGACATTCTACTAACTACAAGTAACTTTACAACTACATGTCAACTAGCAGTCATTAGAGTATTAGTAGACTGTGCTTAATATCGGCTAACACTTTATTTTGATGCTCCTAACAGACATTCTACTAACTACAAGTAACTTTACAACTACATGTCCACAAGCAGTCATTAGAGTATTAGTAGACTGTGCTTAATATCGGCTAACACTTTATTTTGATGCTCCTAACAGACATTCTACTAACTACAAGTAACTTTACAACTACATGTCCACAAGCAGTCATTAGAGTATTAGTAGACTGTGCTTAATATCAGCTAACACTTTATTTTGATGCTCCTAACAGACATTCTACTAACTACAAGTAACTTTACAACTACATGTCAACTAGCAGTCATTAGAGTATTAGTAGACTGTGCTTAATATCGGCTAACACTTTATTTTGATGCTCCCAACAGACATTCTACTAACTACAAGTAACTTTACAACTACATGTCCACTAGCAGTCATTAGAGTATTAGTAGACTGTGCTTAATATCGGCTAACACTTTATTTTGATGCTCCTAACAGACATTCTACTAACTACAAGTAACTTTACAACTACATGTCCACTAGCAGTCATTAGAGTATTAGTAGACTGTGCTTAATATCAGCTAACACTTTATTTTGATGCTCCTAACAGACATTCTACTAACTACAAGTAACTTTACAACTACATGTCCACAAGCAGTCATTAGAGTATTAGTAGACTGTGCTTAATATCTGCTAACACTTTATTTTGATGCTCCTAACAGACATTCTACTAACTACAAGTAACTTTACAACTACATGTCCACTAGCAGTCATTAGAGTATTAGTAGACTGTGCTTAATATCGGCTAACACTTTATTTTGATGCTCCTAACAGACATTCTACTAACTACAAGTAACTTTACAACTTCATGTCCACTAGCAGTCATTAGAGTATTAGTAGACTGTGCTTAATATCGGCTAACACTTTATTTTGATGCTCCTAACAGACATTCTACTAACTACAAGTAACTTTACAACTACATGTCCACAAGCAGTCATTAGAGTATTAGTAGACTGTGCTTAATATCGGCTAACACTTTATTTTGATGCTCCCAACAGACATTCTACTAACTACAAGTAACTTTACAACTACATGTCCACTAGCAGTCATTAGAGTATTAGTAGACTGTGCTTAATATCGGCTAACACTTTATTTTGATGCTCCTAACAGACATTCTACTAACTACAAGTAACTTTACAACTACATGTCCACTAGCAGTCATTAGAGTATTAGTAGACTGTGCTTAATATCTGCTAACACTTTATTTTGATGCTCCTAACAGACATTCTACTAACTACAAGTAACTTTACAACTACATGTCCACTAGCAGTCATTAGAGTATTAGTAGACTGTGCTTAATATCGGCTAACACTTTATTTTGATGCTCCTAACAGACATTCTACTAACTACAAGTAACTTTACAACTTCATGTCCACTAGCAGTCATTAGAGTATTAGTAGACTGTGCTTAATATCGGCTAACACTTTATTTTGATGCTCCTAACAGACATTCTACTAACTACAAGTAACTTTACAACTACATGTCCACTAGCAGTCATTAGAGTATTAGTAGACTGTGCTTAATATCGGCTAACACTTTATTTTGATGCTCCTAACAGACATTCTACTAACTACAAGTAACTTTACAACTACATGTCCACTAGCAGTCATTAGAGTATTAGTAGACTGTGCTTAATATCAGCTAACACTTTATTTTGATGCTCCTAAACAGACATTCTACTAACTACAAGTAACTTTACAACTACATGTCAACTAGCAGTCATTAGAGTATTAGTAGACTGTGCTTAATATCGGCTAACACTTTATTTTGATGCTCCTAACAGACATTCTACTAACTACAAGTAACTTTACAACTACATGTCAACTAGCAGTCATTAGAGTATTAGTAGACTGTGCTTAATATCAGCTAACACTTTATTTTGATGCTCCTAACAGACATTCTACTAACTACAAGTAACTTTACAACTACATGTCAACTAGCAGTCATTAGAGTATTAGTAGACTGTGCTTAATATCGGCTAACACTTTATTTTGATGCTCCTAACAGACATTCTACTAACTACAAGTAACTTTACAACTACATGTCCACTAGCAGTCATTAGAGTATTAGTAGACTGTGCTTAATATCGGCTAACACTTTATTTTGATGCTCCTAACAGACATTCTACTAACTACAAGTAACTTTACAACTTCATGTCCACTAGCAGTCATTAGAGTATTAGTAGACTGTGCTTAATATCGGCTAACACTTTATTTTGATGCTCCTAACAGACATTCTACTAACTACAAGTAACTTTACAACTACATGTCCACTAGCAGTCATTAGAGTATTAGTAGACTGTGCTTAATATCGGCTAACACTTTATTTTGATGCTCCTAACAGACATTCTACTAACTACAAGTAACTTTACAACTACATGTCCACTAGCAGTCATTAGAGTATTAGTAGACTGTGCTTAATATCAGCTAACACTTTATTTTGATGCTCCTAAACAGACATTCTACTAACTACAAGTAACTTTACAACTACATGTCAACTAGCAGTCATTAGAGTATTAGTAGACTGTGCTTAATATCGGCTAACACTTTATTTTGATGCTCCTAACAGACATTCTACTAACTACAAGTAACTTTACAACTACATGTCAACTAGCAGTCATTAGAGTATTAGTAGACTGTGCTTAATATCAGCTAACACTTTATTTTGATGCTCCTAACAGACATTCTACTAACTACAAGTAACTTTACAACTACATGTCAACTAGCAGTCATTAGAGTATTAGTAGACTGTGCTTAATATCGGCTAACACTTTATTTTGATGCTCCTAACAGACATTCTACTAACTACAAGTAACTTTACAACTACATGTCAACTAGCAGTCATTAGAGTATTAGTAGACTGTAGGGCTGAACGATTTTGGAAAAAAATCTAATTGCGATTTTTTTTAAAGCAATATTGCGATTGCGATTTAATATGCAATTATTTTTTAAACTCTTTATCTTCTGTATTATTCAACAATACATCATTGTATAGTAATGGTGAAAATCTTTAATTGGTTCCTCACGATCCGATTCTGATTATGGGAGTCACGATCCGATTCCAAAACAATTCTTGAACTTTTTCCCTATTAATTAATCTTATTAATTTATTAAAAACTTAAAATATTTTTTATTATGATATATGTAATTATAAGCTTTTTAAAATAACTAGGACATTATAAAATTTTAATTAAAACAATTGCATGTTAATAATTTTAAATATATAAACTAATATAGCTGCAAAACATAAGCTAGTAAATCATAAAGAGGAACAAAAAACATATTACAAGCAATGAACAAAGAGTGCTTTCAGTGTTTAAGAGTGTCTGAACTGAGAGTGATTTTTCTCTTTCTCAGCTTTACTGTTGTTTGATTATTAATCATGACATCATCATAGACAGCTGCATTCACACTAATGCACAGATCTCTTTTGAAATATAAGATGTTTTTGCCCTGTCTGTTTAATTCATTAAGACATTACTGACGGTGTTTACATTAATTTTGCGTCATAAAAGCGTTTTGAGACTCACACAGACGCGCGCTCGAGCACTCTTCACAAAGCGCCGCGTGAGCATTTGAAATGGAAAACCTTCTGTCAGTGAGTTACTTATTTGTTTAATATACGCACACACTGCATTCCTAACGACATGAATGAAGCCTTCGTTGAGTGTGTGTAAGGAAAACACCGGCGGGCGAGAACACACACTGTAAGCGCGACATCAGTTTCTCACAGCGCATATCCTGCGCAAAGAAGCCTGCGAATGTCATTGCGATTCGCGCCGTCAACCTTTCCGGACGTTATGAAATATTATTTTATGGTTCGTGTGTGATTGTGTGTGTGTGTATGTGTGTGAGAGAGAGAGAGAAAGAGAGAGATAATGGAAGCAATCAGAATACGGGTGTTTCTAAAACACACGCAGCGCCACCGCGCACCTGCAGTTAAAATCTAAGCTCAGAATCGATCCAGAATCATTGGAGAAGAATCTTTTCTCCCGCCTCTATTGTAGCCTATAGTATGAACAACACAATATTAGATAGATCAAACACACACAGTTTTTCCCCTTTTAGGTCAGGCATGTGTAACGTGCCAAGTTGCTTCTTCTGCAGACTTTACTCTCGCGTGTCACGTGACCAGACTGTAATCGCAGCCTTTGCGGTTAGGAAATCGTGTTTTATCATATCGCGATATTATCGCAAATGCAATTAATCGTTCAGCCCTAGTAGACTGTGCTTAATATCGGCTAACACTTTATTTTGATGCTCCTAACAGTCATTCTACTAACTACAAGTAACTTTACAACTACATGTCCACAAGCAGTCATTAGAGTATTAGTAGACTGTGCTTAATATCGGCTAACACTTTATTTTGATGCTCCTAACACACATTCTACTAACTACAAGTAACTTTACAACTACATGTCCACTAGCAGTCATTAGAGTATTAGTAGACTGTGCTTAATATCGGCTAACACTTTATTTTGATGCTCCTAACAGTCATTTTACTAACTACAAGTAACTTTACAACTACATGTCCACAAGCAGTCATTAGAGTATTAGTAGACTGTGCTTAATATCAGCTAACACTTTATTTTGATGCTCCTAACACACATTCTACTAACTACAAGTAACTTTACAACTACACGTCCACAAGCAGTCATTAGAGTATTAGTAGACTGTGCTTAATATCGGCTACTAATACTCTATTAGTTAGTAGAATGTCTAAGTGTAACCATTTATTAAGATGAAGGGTCTGCTTTGGGGGTTCTTAAACTACACTAAAGCACTTTCAATAGTTATAAAAGTCTAAAGGGACACACACACACACACACACACACACACACACACACACACACACACACACACACACACACACACACACACACACACACACACACACACACACACACACACACACACACACACACACACCTCGCCTAACCAGCCAGATGAGGGTGTAAATGAGAGTATTGTTGTTGTGCTGTTAGCTGATAGGCTACATCCCTCACCTCAGCGGGAAGAAGCGTCACTTCTGCGGCTGCGCGGAGCTCGAGGATCGAGTCCGTCTGTTTGTCCGTTAACGGCGCCATCGGATCCGCGCGACGGTCCCAGTGCGACAGTTTCTCCCGAGTTTCCTTATCCGTGAGCTCTAGGAGACACTGCTCTGTGGACGACGCCATCTTGGCCAACAACATTCGACGTCACCTAAACGGACGCTTCTTCCGTGTTGGGCGGAGTCAGCGCGCCGGCAACCAATCAGTGAACGGCTTTCACCCCCTCGTCATCATCATGATAGTAAAATAAACAAACGAGCAGTTTTGTGGAGAAAACTCACGTATATATTTATGATTCTTTCCATATTCGTAGCTGCCTTAATACATATATCAAAATGGCTAGATTTATCCCACAACTATTTACAGAAACGACGGAGTTAAAGCTGTGAGCGCAGAGACTTCGATATTGTTTGTTTAAAATATTAAAACATAACTATATGTTTGCGAGTTAAAGCTGCCCTGACACTGCCTGCTTTATTCACAATCATAACACAATCCTGACGGAGTTGACGCAAACTTTTATAGCTAGTTTTAATGGAAAATGGAATTCAATATTTACTTGATATTGTTTGATATCTTAACTCTTTAACTGTCACCCCCCTTTTTGAGAATACACATGAAATGCACTATACAAACTTAAAGGGCTGTAATTCAAGAATGCTTTGGAATATAGACCAAAGTTTGGTCTTGTTTGAAAGAAGACACTCTGCAGATTATTGCTGAACTCAAAATATGAAAGTATGAAAAATGTATGGAAGTTTAAATCTACTGTAAATGAAAAATACTGTACTAAATATTTTTATTTGATATAAAATATATATTTTACAAATAATGTTTTACTCTAAAACTACTATAAGACCAAAGCCATATGTCTAACCAAGTTGTGTTTTAAATTTGAAGTTGATATCACAAAAATTGAAGTTCTCATGAGATCTTGTTTAGGGCGCTGTACCAAAAATAGCCACCGGGTGTCATTCAAATTCCATTGATTGTTTTTTGATGCATTTTCCTGTCCAAATATCACGTTCATCACAAAACAGTCACGAAATATGGACCCTTGAGATTCAGACCTTTCCGACGATATGTGTTTTGTCAAGATTAGAAAAGATTTTGATTATAAAGTAGTTAAAATAATTGTTGTAATATGAAACATGACGCCGCCCACTAGGGGGAGGAGCCCGCTAGAATAATTTAGTGCCGTTTCCATGGTAACACAATTTCCGATTTCGAAACGGGTTTCACTGGATGAATTTTGAGTTCGTAAGCTTTCAAATGATACCTAATTTATGATAATTACTAAGGTTCATTTACATGCGTTTCCAACTATAGAGTGTGCTTTTAACATAATACTTAAGCAATTATTAAAAAGAATAAGCAATGAATGTCCTGAGTGTACACATTTCCCTTAGATGTAACTTTTTAAGTACTTTTATTGTGTTGACATTCTTAATTTTTGAACATAAATAGGGCTTTTGTGTGTTTGGGACATGTTATGTCCCTTATCTCATCATAATTACTGCTTTAAACTGTAATGCGCTTCATTAATATTCTTCTGTATTTTAATCTTCCATTGTACACACACATGATTATTTCATATCTGGAGGCAATCATTCACACGGATAATGGGACAAACTATTTTATTATTGCAGGGCAGGATATTTTTCACATTTTTTTTTTTTTTTTTATTCAGGAAAAAATGATTTGAAATACAAAATATAACTGTAACACTGTACAGATTTAAGAAGCATTTCCAGAGAAGGGCAGAAACTGAAAGGCGAAGTAAATCATGCATAAGTGCAGCATCACATCAGTGTGACATCGCCCTCGGCTGAAGGAGATCCGCACGCCAGCCAAGCGGGAACAGGGAAAATCATCCCAAAATATTCAATTCAATCAAATGGAACGTCACAGTTTTCTCGCAGTTACAGGGTAAAGGTCAGACACAGAGAAAGTGCAGGTACAATATATGCCTCTGTTCGGAACAGCACACTAACATCCTCACACTATTGCTGCAGTGTGTGTGTGTGTGTGTGTGTGTGTGTGTGTTCCAAGCGGGACTCGAACCCGGGTCTGCCTGCATGAGAGTCGGACGCTCTACCAATGAGGCTAAAGGCTGCAACCCCTAGCGTCAGTCACTAGAGCATCTCTGGAGATCAGAGGAGTGAGGTTTACTCACACAGCGACTACTAGCTGACCTCTGTTACGTGTGTGTGTGTGTGTGTGTGTGTGTGTGTGTGTGTTGTGTTTTTTAGTGTGTGTGTGTAGTGTGTGTTGTGTTTTGTAGTGTGTGTGGTGTGTGTGTAGTGCGTGTTGTGTTTTTTAGTGTGTGTGGTGTGTGTGTGTAGTGTGTTGTGTTTTTTAGTGTGTGTGGTGTGTGTGTGTGTAGTGTGTTGTGTTTTTTAGTGTGTGTGGTGTGTGTGTGTGTAGTGTGTTGTGTTTTTTAGTGTGTGTGGTGTGTGTAGTGTGTTGTGTTTTTTAGTGTGTGTGGTGTGTGTAGTGTGTTGTGTTTTTTAGTGTGTGTGGTGTGTGTGTAGTGCGTGTTGTGTTTTTTAGTGTGTGTGTAGTGTGTTGTGTTTTTTAGTGTGTGTGGTGTGTGTAGTGTGTTGTGTTTTTTAGTGTGTGTGGTGTGTGTGTGTGTAGTGTGTTGTGTTTTGTAGTGTGTGTGGTGTGTGTACTGTGTGTGGTGTGTGTGTAGTGTGTGTTGTGTTTTGTAGTGTGTGTGGTGTGTGTGTGTAGTGCGTGTTGTGTTTTTTAGTGTGTGTGTGTAGTGTGTTGTGTTTTGTAGTGTGTGTGGTGTGTGTACTGTGTGTGGTGTGTGTAGTGCTTGTGTAGTGTGTGCGTAGTGTGTGTACTGTGTGTTGTGCGAGCAATGTGTGTTGTATTTTGCAGCGTGTGTGTACTGTGTTGTGCGTGTAGTGTGTTGTGTTTTGTAGTGTGTGTGTGCGTGTGTGTGTGTGTGTGTGTGTGTGTGTGTGTGTGTTTAGTGTGTGTGTGTGTGCGCGCGCGTAGTGTTTTATAGTGTTTGTTTAGTGTGTGTTTGTGTGTGTGTGTTTAGTGTGTGTGGGTGTTTAGTGTGTACGTAGTGTGTTGTGTTTTGTAGTGTGTTTTGTTGTGTGTGTGTGTGTGTGTGTGTAGTGTGAGTTGTGCGTGTAGTGTGTGTGTTTAATGTGTGTTTAGTGTGTGTGCGTGCCTAGTGTGTGTGTGTTTAGTGTGTGTGTGTGTAGTGTGTGTGTGTTGTGTTTTGTAGTGTGTGTTTAGTGTGTTGTGTTTTGTAGTGTGTGTTTAGTGTGTGTGTTGTGTTTTGTAGTGTGTGTCTAGTGTGTGTGTTTAGTGTGTGTGTGTAGTGTTTTGTAGTGTGTGTGTTTGTGTGTGTGTGTGTGTGTGCGGGGAGCAGCAGCTCATTTGCATTTAAAGGGACACACACAGAAACGGCGTGTTTTTGACGCTATAATAAATGATCTTGAGCTGAAACGTCACACACACACACACACACACACACACACACACACACACACACACACACACACACACACACACACACACACACACACACACACACACACACACACACACACACACACACACACACACACACACACTCTGGGCACACCAGAGGTTTGTATCACATGTTGTGAAGGGGCATGATGTGCGCTTTACAGCCCATAATCGAGAGGATGTGGACGCTCTTTCCCGCTCAATGCTCAGAATAACTGCGAGCGTTTCTGTGCTATAGTCTATAGTCAGATCTATAGTGTCAAATATACGTTATAATCAAAGTATATCAGCGATTGAATCTGGAGATATAACAAGAGCTTCTCGACTCTACACACTGCCCCTTTAACACAATCCTGGACAACATATGACTTTTAAAAATGCTAAATGAGCAGTTTGCTGTCCCTGGTGTGAGGAATGTTCAGTGTGCTTTTAAAAACACTATAAAGTGAGAATAACACAGGCACACTAAACCCTAAAGAGCAGATAAAGTGACTCGAGGTGCAGAGACAGAAGAGTCATAAATAATAATCACGATTCAAGGTGCTTAATTACAGCGAGTATGACATCATCACCACACACACACACCGCGCTCAAGACACCACAGGCCCGCGTCACACTCGCTTTACAGCAGCCGCTGCAAACATATTCACAAATATGCTTAAATATGCAAATGAGGCCGCATCTCATCTGCATACATTACATTTCCAGAGCAGATTCATAACTCCTGTGCCACATATTAAAGATGTTTCTCTTTATATCTCTCCAGAAATGAGAAAACACCATCAACGGACGGAAACACACACACACACACACACACACAGGTGAGTAACTGGACACACACACACACATAGATATGAATAAATCCACAGTTTGGAGTGTGTAAAGCTGGAGATTTGTGTTGAGATTGACTGACAGACGCAAATAAAGTGCAAGAAAAGAAACATTTGGATGATTTCTTTACGCGAGCGCTTGCCGAAAACAGCACAGCTTCTTCAAACTGAGCAATGCGTGAAAATTAAAAACGCTATATCAGCCTGTGGTGTCTTGTCTTAAAGGGACAGTACACCCATAAATGTCAATTCTGTCATTTCCTCGTTCCAGACGCGAGACTTTCCTTCATCTTCAAAACACAAATGAAGATATTATAAAGACACAAATATCCATTTCCATCTCCATTCAGTATCAGTTCATATTTATATGGCCTGCTGTACATATAAGGAAAGATAAGTTTGCCTTTTAGCACTATTTTAAAGTTTTTGGGGGATTAAATTATATTTGCTTGCATTCTTTACTATTATTAACATTTTCAATTTCACAAATAAGTAAGCAGTTATGATCTGCAATACTTTTATGAGCAACTATACTACATGAATATTTATTAAAAAGAAAATTATTATTTTTCCAGCCACTATGACTCTAATTCTCCTCTTTGCAGTGGAATTCTCTATTTGAACCTTAATTACTGCACTAATTGTAATTTAAATAATACAAATATTAGAAGACAAATGTTTTAAGTGGTCATTAATGGACCATAATTATTGCACAAATAGTATTTAGTACCAAAATATCTCAAAATATTCAATAAAAAAGGCTATTAATTTTAAAAATAGTGAAGGTGTATGATCACATTTGACCATCAATGAGTAATGAGTAAGAAATGAGGGATAAATACAAAAGATTAACATTAATGTTAACGATGTTGATCTCCATAATATAATGATGCTGTAAATATGGTTGATGTAATAATCAATGCACACTGTGTTATATTGCATATGTATATGAGAATGTATATAATATTATAATGTTGTGTATAATACTTCAGACACAGCCCCTTGACTGAGCGATTTATTTGTGATGGAATAATTTCTTTATAATTTTATTGGAGGTTTACACACAGTTAATCTGTCGCGCATTCATTTAAGTGATGACGGATATTATGGGATGGCTTGATGCAGCGCAGGAGATTTTGCCCCTTAAGAAACTTTAATACTGTCACGTTACAAATCTGCTTCAAATTGATTTAAAAATCGAAATGAAAATGTAAAGTGTGTACAAATACTGCATAAAATCGTGAATATAAATGGTAAAAATCATTTATCATTGATCTATTATAACTTTTCTGTTGGTTTGTTTCCTGATAAAGCTCCAGATATTCGTGGGTTTGTTTGTGTGTAATTTTTCATGTTTTTTTCCAGGTGGCTTTTCAATGATATGATGTCATTACGTTGATGTCTTGCCGCCAGCCAATCGCTGCAGTGCTGATCGTGGTTTGGAGATGCATCTGCCCTCTTCAGCGAACACAAGAACCACACTGATCTCAGATCATTTCATCCAGATATTATATAATGTCATATATCCGCAAATACGTTTGAAGAACGTCATGGAAATAAAGGTCGTTGAAGAACATATTTAGCCTCGTCTGACGAAATTAACACTAGCTTCCTCAACAATCATTTAGGGTTTTTTTGCAATAATTTCGATTTAGTATGCCATAATTTCGACTTTCTGTGTCATAATTGACTTTTTATATAATCATTTTGGCTTTTTATGTCATAATTTCGATTTTGTATGCCATAATTTCGACTTTCTGTCATAATTTTGACTTTTTATATAATAATTTTGGCTTTTTATATAATAATTTCAACTTAGTATCTCAATTTCGATTTAGTATGTCATAATTTGGATTTACTGTGTCATTTTTGACTTTTTATATATTCATTTTGGCTTTTGAAGTCATAATTTCGACTTTCTGTGTCATAATTGACTTTTTATATAATAATTTTGGCTTTTTATGTCATAATTACGATTTAGTAAGCCATAATTTCGACTTTGTCATAATTTTGACTTTATATAATCATTTTGGTTTTTTGTCATAATTTCGACTTTCTGTCATAAATTGACTTTTTATATGATAATTTTGGCTTTTTATGTCAATTTCGATTTAGTATGCCATAATTTCGACTTTCTGTCATAATTTTGACTTTTTATATAATCATTTTGGCTTAGTATGTCATAATTTCGACTTTCTGTATCATAAATTGCCTTTTTTTATACAATAATTTTGGCTTTTTATGTCATAATTTCGACTTAGTATGTCATAATTTGGATTTACTGTGTCATTTTTGACTTTTTATATATTCATTTAGGCTTTTTAAGTCACAATTTCGACTTTGTGTGTCAAAATTGACTTTTTATATAATAATTTTGGCTTTTTATGTCATAATTTCTATTTAGTATGCCATAATTTCGACTTTCTGTCATAATTTTGACTTTTTATTTAATAATTTTGGCTTTTTATGTCATAATTTCGATTTAGTATGTCATAATTTGGACTTACTGTGTCATAATTGACTTTTTATATAATAATTTTGGCTTTTTATGTCATAATTACGATTTAGTATGCCATAATTTCGACTTTCTGTCATAATTTTGACTTTATATAATCATTTTGGTTTTTTGTTATAATTTCGACTTTCTGTCATAAATTGACTTTTTATATGATAATTTTGGCTTTTTATGTCAATTTCGATTTAGTATGTCTTAATTTCGATTTTCTGTCATAATTTTGACTTTTTATATAATCATTTTGGCTTAGTATGTCATAATTTGGATTTACTGTGTCATTTTTTACTTTTTATATATTCATTTAGGCTTTTTAAGTCACAATTTCGACTTTCTGTGTCAAAATTGACTTTTTATATAATAATTTTGGCTTTTTAAGTCATAATTTGGATTTACTGTGTAATTTTTGACTTTTATATTTAATCATTTTGGCTTTTTATGTCAATTTCGATTTAGTATGCCATAAATTCGACTTTCTGTCATAATTTTGACTTTTTATTTAATAATTTTGGCTTTATATATAATGATTTCGATTTAGTATGTCATAATTTCGACTTTTTGTGTCATAAATGGACTTTTTATATAATCATTTTGGCTTTTTAAGTCATAATTTCGACTTTGTGTCATAATTGACTTTTCATATAATCATTTTGGCTTTTTATGTCATAATTTTGACTTAGTATGTAATAATTTCGACTTTCTGTGTCATAAATTGACTTTTTATATAATAATTTTGGCTTTTTATGTCAATTATGTCATAATTTGAATAACGCACCCTAACTCCGTGTTTTTGGACATTGTTGCAGTCTCGTCATGGAAATAAAGGTCGTTGATGAACATATTTAGTCTCGTCTCGTCTGATGAAATGAACACTAGCTCCATCGACAACATGCATAAAGAGAACGATGGGAGTTTTTGGGTGATTTCTCTCATTTGTGTTTCAAAGATGAAGGGAAGTGTAACGGGTTTGGAACGAGGAAATGCATTTTTTGTGTGAACTGTCCCTTTAAATCTGCAGGTCATCCAGGGTTGCCCAGTTTTGACCGTGTGCGGTTGGCATGAATTGTGAAGCGTGACGTATGAAGCACAGCAGTGTGTGTTTGTGTGTGTTCTGAGGGCTGGTTTGGGTCAGTCGTGCGGGTCACTGATCTCCAGGTGGTCAGGAATGGGCAGGCCGGTGAGGACGGTCAAGCACTTGTTCCAGATGCTGAAGATGGGGCAGATGGGCTGGGTGAAGGCGATGGAGAAGGTGTGGAGGTGCTGCGTGCCGGCGGCGTCGTAGAAGGCCAGCGAGCCGCAGTCGTAGTCCAGCAGGACGCCCAGACGCCGCATGTGCGGAGACGGCTCGATCGCGAACTCTTTACTGTTGTGCCGGGCGGCCCATGAGGTGTTGCAGCGGCTCAGCACCCACGAGCCACAGTCCTTGCCCACCCAGCCCTGCTTAGGAGACGATTTATACGCCACACCGATCGCAAACCTAAGAGCAAATACAGAACATCAGAACAATCAGACTCTCCTGCTCATCACTCCTGTATCAGTGAAATATTCCTCCAGTGTAGATCAGCTGTTCACACACACACACACACACACACACACACACACACACACACACACACACACACACACACACACACACACACACTCACACCAGATCACGTGTTCAACTCCACACACACCAGATCACATGTTCAGCTCCACACACACCAGATCACATGATCAACTCCACACACACCAGATCACATGTTCAGCTCCACACACACCAGATCACATGATGAACTCCACACACACCAGATCACATGATGAACTCCACACACACCAGATCACATGATCAACTCCACACACACCAGATCACATGATCAACTCCACACACACCAGATCACATGTTCAACTCCACACACACCCGATCACATGATGAACTCCACACACACCAGATCACATGATCAACTCCACACACACCAGATCACATGATCAACTCCACACACACCAGATCACATGTTCAACTCCACACACACCAGATCACATGTTCAGCTCCACACACACCAGATCACATGTTCAGCTCCACACACACCAGATCACATGTTCAGCTCCACACACACCAGATCACATGTTCAGCTCCACACACACCAGATCACATGATCAACTCCACACACACCAGATCACATGTTCAGCTCCACACACACCAGATCACATGATCAACTCCACACACACCAGATCACATGTTCAGCTCCACACACACCAGATCACATGATCAACTCCACACACACCAGATCACATGTTCAACTCCACACACACCAGATCACATGTTCAACTCCACACACACCAGATCACATGTTCAACTCCACACACACCCGATCACATGATCAACTCCACACACACACCAGATCACATGTTCAACTCCACACACACCAGATCACATGATCAACTCCACACACACCAGATCACATGTTCAGCTCCACACACACCAGATCACATGATCAACTCCACACACACCAGATCACATGTTCAACTCCACACACACCAGATCACATGATCAACTCCACACACACCAGATCACATGATCAACTCCACACACACCAGATCACATGATCAACTCCACACACACCAGATCACATGTTCAACTCCACACACACCAGATCACATGTTCAACTCCACACACACCAGATCACATGATCAACTCCACACACACCAGATCACATGTTCAGCTCCACACACACCAGATCACATGATCAACTCCACACACACCAGATCACATGTTCAGCTCCACACACACCAGATCACATGTTCAGCTCCACACACACCAGATCACATGTTCAGCTCCACACACACCAGATCACATGTTCAGCTCCACACACACCAGATCACATGATCAACTCCACACACACCAGATCACATGTTCAACTCCACACACACCAGATCACATGTTCAACTCCACACACCAGATCACATGTTCAACTCCACACACACCCGATCACATGATGAACTCCACACACACCAGATCACATGTTCAACTCCACACACACCAGATCACATGATCAACTCCACACACACCAGATCACATGTCCAGCTCCACACACACCAGATCACATGTTCAGCTCCACACACACCAGATCACATGTTCAACTCCACACACACCAGATCACATGTTCAGCTCCACACACACCAGATCACGTGTTCAACTCCACTCACACCAGATCACATGATCAACTCCACACACACCAGATCACGTGTTCAACTCCACACACACCAGATCACATGTTCAACTCCACACACACACACCAGATCACGTGTTCAGCTCCACACACACCAGATCACATGTTCAACTCCACACACACCAGATCACATGTTCAGCTCCTCACACACCAGATCACATGTTCAGCTCCACACACACACCAGATCACATGTTCAACTCCACACACACACCAGATCACATGTTCAACTCCACACACACACCAGATCACGTGTTCAACTCCACACACACACCAGATCACGTGTTCAGCTCCACACACACCAGATCACATGTTCAACTCCACACACACCAGATCACATGTTCAGCTCCACACACACCAGATCACATGATCAACTCCACACACACCAGATCACGTGTTCAACTCCACACACACCAGATCACGTGTTCAACTCCACACACACCAGATCACGTGTTCAACTCCACACACACCAGATCACATGTTCAACTCCACACACACCAGATCACATGTTCACACACCAGATCACATGTTCAACTCCACACACACCAGATAACATGATCAACTCCACACACACCAGATCACGTGTTCAACTCCACACACACCAGATCACGTGTTCAACTCCACACACACCAGATCACGTGTTCAACTCCACACACTCCAGATCACATGATCAACTCCACACACACCAGATCACATGTTCAACTCCACACACACCAGATCACATGATCAACTCCACACACACCAGATCACATGTTCAACTCCGCACACACCAGATCACATGTTCAACTCCGCACACACCAGATCACATGATCAACTCCACACACACCAGATCACATGATCAACTCCACACACACCAGATCACATGTTCAACTCCACACACACCAGATCACATGATCAACTCCACACACACCAGATCACATGTTCAACTCCGCACACACCAGATCACATGTTCAACTCCACACACACCAGATCACATGTTCAGCTCCACACACACCAGATCACATGTTCAGCTCCACACACACCAGATCACATGATCAACTCCACACACACCAGATCACATGTTCAACTCCACACACACCAGATCAAATGTTCAGCTCCACACACACCAGATCACATGATCAACTCCACACACACCAGATCACATGATCAACTCCACACACACCAGATCACATGTTCAATCAACACACACACCAGATCACATGTTCAGCTCCACACACACACCAGATCACATGTTCAGCTCCACACACACACACCAGATCACATGTTCAACTCCACACACACCAGATCACATGTTCAGCTCCACACACACACCAGATCACATGTTCAACTCCACACACACCAGATCACATGTTCAGCTCCACACACACACAGATCACATGATCAGCTCCACACACACCAGATCACATGTTCAACTCCACACACACCAGATCACATGTTCAACTCCACACACACCAGATCACATGTTCAGCTCCACACACACCAGATCACATGTTCAGCTCCACACACACCAGATCACATGTTCAACTCCACACACACCAGATCACGTGTTCAACTCCACACACACCAGATCACATGTTCAACTCCACACACACCAGATCACATGTTCACACACCAGATCACATGTTCAACTCCACACACACCAGATAACATGATCAACTCCACACACACCAGATCACGTGTTCAACTCCACACACACCAGATCACGTGTTCAACTCCACACACTCCAGATCACATGATCAACTCCACACACACCAGATCACATGTTCAACTCCACACACACCAGATCACATGATCAACTCCACACACACCAGATCACATGTTCAACTCCGCACACACCAGATCACATGTTCAACTCCACACACACCAGATCACATGATCAACTCCACACACACCAGATCACATGTTCAACTCCGCACACACCAGATCACATGATCAACTCCACACACACCAGATCACATGATCAACTCCACACACACCAGATCACATGTTCAACTCCACACACACCAGATCACATGATCAACTCCACACACACCAGATCACATGTTCAACTCCGCACACACCAGATCACATGATCAACTCCACACACACCAGATCACATGTTCAACTCCACACACACCAGATCACATGTTCAGCTCCACACACACCAGATCACATGTTCAGCTCCACACACACCAGATCACATGTTCAGCTCCACACACACCAGATCACATGTTCAACTCCACACACACCAGATCACATGTTCAACTCCACACACACCAGATCAAATGTTCAGCTCCACACACACCAGATCACATGATCAACTCCACACACACCAGATCACATGATCAACTCCACACACACCAGATCACATGTTCAATCAACACACACACCAGATCACATGTTCAGCTCCACACACACACCAGATCACATGTTCAACTCCACACACACCAGATCACATGTTCAGCTCCACACACACACCAGATCACATGTTCAACTCCACACACACCAGATCACATGTTCAGCTCCACACACACCAGATCACATGTTCAACTCCACACACACCAGATCACATGTTCAACTCCACACACACCAGATCACATGTTCAGCTCCACACACACCAGATCACATGTTCAACTCCACACACACCAGATCACATGTTCAGCTCCACACACACCAGATCACGTGTTCAACTCCACTCACACCAGATCACATGTTCAACTCCACTCACACCAGATCACATGATCAACTCCACACACACCAGATCACATGTTCAGCTCCACACACACCAGATCACATGTTCAACTCCACACACACCAGATCACATGTTCAGCTCCACACACACCAGATCACATGTTCAGCTCCACACACACCAGATCACATGTTCAGCTCCACACACACCAGATCACATGTTCAACTCCACACACACCAGATCACATGTTCAGCTCCACACACACCAGATCACATGTTCAACTCCACACACACCAGATCACATGTTCAGCTCCACACACACCAGATCACATGTTCAGCTCCACACACACCAGATCACATGATCAGCTCCACACACACCAGATCACATGTTCAGCTCCACACACACCAGATCACATGATCAACTCCACACACACACCAGATCACATGATCAGCTCCACACACACCAGATCACATGTTCAGCTCCACACACACCAGATCACATGATCAACTCCACACACACCAGATCACATGTTCAACTCCACACACACCAGATCACATGTTCAGCTCCACACACACCAGATCACATGTTCAGCTCCACACACACCAGATCACATGTTCAACTCCACACACACCAGATCACATGTTCAGCTCCACACACACCAGATCACATGATCAACTCCACACACACCAGATCACATGTTCAGAGAGGAGCTCTCTTTATAAACACAGATTTGAACTTTAAACAACTACATTCTCACCTGGAAAACTCTTAAAACTACATTTTGTGACACAATAGTAGTATCTTTAAATTATGCGGGGTTTCTCATCATCACTTCACCATGTGACAGCAGCGAGCAGGCTCCTGATTGGTTAACGCGCCACGAATTGACATCAAAGTTCAGATTTTTTAACCCGAGAGTCAGGCACGGATTTGCTTCAAACGAATGAATGCACAAAAAGCACCAAATAAAATCACTTGTGCGTATAGTGCAAGACCTGGATTCGCGAATGAGGCGGAAATGCATCCATCATGCCGCAGGATCTCCAGACGCGCATCAACACGTCTTCAGTGTTTCCCCTACAATGTATTCACAGCGGCGCAGCTGGATTTTCAGCGCCACTGCAAAATCTTCACATGATCAGTAATAACACGACATTCACTTACACACTGTAAAGGAGAGAGAAAGAGATTGACGATGGCCAGAGAACTAAACAAAAATGTAGTCTGCTTACACTTACACAATATCACAGGGCTGTGATATTAATCTTTTTTTCGCTTCCAA
>NC_137103.1:58081010-58086010 GCF_949357685.1 Gobio gobio | reverse complement strand
AAAGGTAGGGGGCGTGCTCAAAGGCAGGGGGCGTATCAAAAGGTAGGGGGCGTGCTCAAAGGTAGGGGGCGTGCTCAAAGGTAGGGGGAGTTCTCAAAGGCAGGGGGCGTATCAAAAGGTAGGGGGAGTGCTCAAAGGTAGGGGGCGTGCTCAAAGGTAGGGGGAGTTCTCAAAGGCAGGGGGCGTATCAAAAGGTAGGGGGAGTGCTCAAAGGTAGGGGGCGTGCTCAAAGGTAGGGGGAGTTCTCAAAGGCAGGGGGCGTATCAAAAGGTAGGGGGAGTGCTCAAAGGTAGTGGACGTGCTCAAAGGTAGGGGGAGTGCTCAAAGGTAGGGGGAGTGCTCAAAGGTAGGGGGAGTGCTCAAAGGTAGGGGGAGTGCTCAAAGGTAGGGGGCGTATCAAAAGGTAGTGGACGTGCTCAAAGGCAGGGGGCGTATCAAAAGGTAGGGGGCGTATCAAAAGGTAGGGGGCGTGCTCAAAGGCAGGGGGCGTATCAAAAGGTAGGGGGCGTGCTCAAAGGCAGGGGGCGTATCAAAAGGTAGGGGGAGTGCTCAAAGGTAGGGGGCGTGCTCAAAGGTAGGGGGAGTTCTCAAAGGCAGGGGGCGTATCAAAAGGTAGGGGGAGTGCTCAAAGGTAGGGGGCGTGCTCAAAGGCAGGGGGCGTATCAAAAGGTAGGGGGCGTGCTCAAAGGTAGGGGGCGTGCTCAAAGGCAGGGGGCATATCAAAAGGTAGGGGGCGTGCTCAAAGGTAGGGGGAGTTCTCAAAGGCAGGGGGCGTATCAAAAGGTAGGGGGAGTGCTCAAAGGTAGGGGGCGTGCTCAAAGGCAGGGGGCGTAGCAAAAGGTAGGGGGCGTGCTCAAAGGTAGGGGGCGTGCTCAAAGGCAGGGGGAGTTCTCAAAGGTAGGGGGAGTGCTCAAAGGCAGGGGGCGTATCAAAAGGTAGGGGGCGTGCTCAAAGGCAGGGGGCGTATCAAAAGATAGTGGGCGTGCTCAAAGGCAGGGGGCGTATCAAAAGGTAGGAGGCGTGCTCAAAGGCAGGGGGCGTATCAAAAGGTAGGGGGCGTGTCAAAAAGTAGTGGGCGTGTTGAAAGGTAGGGGGCGTGCTCAAAGTCAGGGGGCGTATCAAAAGGTAGGGGGCGTGTCAAAAAGTAGTGGGCGTGTTGAAAGGTAGGGGGCGTGTCAAAAAGTAGTGGCCGTGTCGAACGGTAGGGGGCGTGTCAAAAAGTAGTGGGCGTATCGAAAGGTAGGGGGCGTGCTCAAAGGCAGGGGGCGGATCAAAAGGTAGGGGGCGTGTCAAAAAGTAGTGGGCGTATCGAAAGGTAGGGGGCGTGCTCAAAGTCAGGGGGCGTATCAAAAGGTAGGGGGCGTGTCAAAAAGTAGTGGGCGTGTTGAAAGGTAGGGGGCGTGTCAAAAAGTAGTGGCCGTGTCGAACGGTAGGGGGCGTGTCAAAAAGTAGTGGGCGTATCGAAAGGTAGGGGGCGTGCTCAAAGTCAGGGGGCGTATCAAAAGGTAGGGGGCGTGTCAAAAAGTAGTGGGCGTATCGAAAGGTAGGGGGCGTGCTCAAAGTCAGGGGGCGTATCAAAAGGTAGTGGCCGTGTCGAAAGGTAGGGGGCGTGTCAAAAAGTAGTGGCCGTGTTGAAAGGTAGGGGGCGTGTCAAAAAGTAGTGGCCGTGTCGAACGGTAGGGGGCGTGTCAAAAAGTAGTGGGCGTATCGAAAGGTAGGGGGCGTGCTCAAAGTCAGGGGGCGTATCAAAAGGTAGGGGGCGTGTCAAAAAGTAGTGGGCGTATCGAAAGGTAGGGGGCGTGCTCAAAGTCAGGGGGCGTATCAAAAGGTAGGGGGCGTGTCAAAAAGTAGTGGCCGTGTCGAACGGTAGGGGGCGTGTCAAAAAGTAGTGGCCGTGTCGAACGGTAGGGGGCGTGTCAAAAAGTAGTGGGCGTGTCTAAAGGTAGGGGGCGTGTCAAAAAGCAGTGGGCGTGTCTAAAGGTAGGGGGCGTGTCAAAAAGTAGCGGGCGTGTCTAAAGGTAGGGGGCGTGTCAAAAAGTAGTGGGCGTGTCTAAAGGTAGGCGGCGTGTCAAAACTGCAACTCAGGCTGTGTGCCGAAAGTCAGGGGTTGTCTCAAAAGCTGCGCCACGATTGGCCGGATTCACTGCATGTCAATAATCCGGCCGTCTCCTCACCTCTCGGAGATGCTCTTCGCCGTCTGGAGGAAGCGGGCGTGGTCCGTCTCTTTCAGAGCCTGATCCGCCTGAGCGATGAGGGACGACGATCTCTCCACAAACTGTTTGCAGTTAGCGATCTGCTGCGCTAGCTTTCTCATCCGCACCACCTGAACACACACACACACCATCAGGATTCACACACACACACACACACCATCAGGATTCACACACACCTGAACACGGACACACACCATCAGGATTCACACACACCTGAACACACACACACACCATCAGGATTCACACACACCTGAACACACACACACACCATCAGGATTCACACACACCTGCACACACACACACACACACACCATCAGGATTCACACACACCTGAACACACACACACACCATCAGGATTCACACACACCTGCACACACACACACACACACCATCAGGATTCACACACACCTGAACACACACACACACACACACACACCATCAGGATTCACACACACCTGAACACACACACATCAGGATTCACACACACACACACACACACCATCAGGATTCACACACACCTGCACACACACACACCATCAGGATTCACACACACCTGAACACACACACATCAGGATTCACACACACCTGAACACACACACACACACATCAGGATTCACACACACCTGAACACACACACACACACACACACACATCAGGATTCACACACACCTGAACACACACACACACACACACACATCAGGATTCACACACACCTGAACACACACACACACACACACACACATCAGGATTCACACACACACACACATCAGGATTCACACACACCTGAACACACACACACACACACACACCATCAGGATTCACACACACCTGCACACACACACACACACACACACACACACACACACACACCATCAGGATTCACACACACCTGCACACACACACACACCATCAGGATTCACACACACCTGAACACACACACACACACACCATCAGGATTCACACACACCTGAACACACACACACACACACCATCAGGATTCACACACACCTGCACACACACACACACACACACACACACACACACACCATCAGGATTCACACACACCTGAACACACACACATCAGGATTCACACACACCTGCACACACACACACACCATCAGGATTCACACACACCTGAACACACACACACACACACCATCAGGATTCACACACACCTGAACACACACACACACACACATCAGGATTCACACACACCTGCACACACACACACACACACACACACCATCAGGATTCACACACACCTGAACACACACACACACCATCAGGATTCACACACACCTGAACACACACACACACCATCAGGATTCACACACACCTGAACACACACACATCAGGATTCACACACACACACACACACCATCAGGATTCACACACACCTGAACACACACACATCAGGATTCACACCTGCACACACACACACCATCAGGATTCACACACACCTGAACACACACACATCAGGATTCACACACACCTGAACACACACACACACACATCAGGATTCACACACACCTGAACACACACACACACACACACACATCAGGATTCACACACACCTGAACACACACACACACACACACATCAGGATTCACACACACCTGAACACACACACACACACACACACACACACATCAGGATTCACACACACACACACACATCAGGATTCACACACACCTGAACACACACACACACACACACACACACATCAGGATTCACACACACCTGAACACACACACACACACACACATCAGGATTCACACACACCTGAACACACACACACACACACATCAGGATTCACACACACCTGAACACACACACACACACACACACATCAGGATTCACACACACCTGAACACACACACACACACACACACATCAGGATTCACACACACCTGAACACACACACACACACACACACACACATCAGGATTCACACACACCTGAACACACACACACACACACATCAGGATTCACACACACCTGAACACACACACACACACACACACATCAGGATTCACACACACCTGAACACACACACACACACACATCAGGATTCACACACACCTGAACACACACACACACACACATCAGGATTCACACACACCTGAACACACACACACACCATCAGGATTCACACACACCTGCACACACACACATCAGGATTCACACACACCTGAACACACACACATCAGGATTCACACACACCTGAACACACACACATCAGGATTCACACACACCTGAACACACACACATCAGGATTCACACACACCTGAACACACACACATCAGGATTCACACACACCTGAACACACACACATCAGGATTCACACACACTTGAACACACACACACACACACACATCAGGATTCACACACACCTGAACACACACACACACACACCATCAGGATTCACACACACCTGAACACACACACACACACACATCAGGATTCACACACACCTGCACACACACACACACACACACACACCATCAGGATTCACACACACCTGAACACACACACACACCATCAGGATTCACACACACCTGAACACACACACACACCATCAGGATTCACACACACCTGAACACACACACATCAGGATTCACACACACACACACACACCATCAGGATTTACACACACCTGAACACACACACATCAGGATTCACACCTGCACACACACACACCATCAGGATTCACACACACCTGAACACACACACATCAGGATTCACACACACCTGAACACACACACACACACATCAGGATTCACACAC
>NC_137103.1:58071010-58076010 GCF_949357685.1 Gobio gobio | reverse complement strand
TTCACACACACCTGAACACACACACACACACACATCAGGATTCACACACACCTGAACACACACACACACACACACACATCAGGATTCACACACACCTGAACACACACACACACACACATCAGGATTCACACACACCTGAACACACACACACACACACACATCAGGATTCACACACACCTGAACACACACACACACCATCAGGATTCACACACACCTGCACACACACACATCAGGATTCACACACACCTGAACACACACACATCAGGATTCACACACACCTGAACACACACACATCAGGATTCACACACACCTGAACACACACACACACACACATCAGGATTCACACACACCTGAACACACACACACACACACATCAGGATTCACACACACCTGAACACACACACACACCATCAGGATTCACACACACCTGCACACACACACATCAGGATTCACACACACCTGAACACACACACATCAGGATTCACACACACCTGAACACACACACATCAGGATTCACACACACCTGAACACACACACATCAGGATTCACACACACCTGAACACACACACATCAGGATTCACACACACCTGAACACACACACATCAGGATTCACACACACTTGAACACACACACACACACACACATCAGGATTCACACACACCTGAACACACACACACCTGAACACATCAGGATTCACACACACCTGAACACACACACACACACACACATCAGGATTCACACACACCTGAACACACACACACACACACACATCAGGATTCACACACACCTGAACACACACACACACACACACACACACATCAGGATTCACACACACCTGAACACACACACACACACACACATCAGGATTCACACACACCTGAACACACACACACACACACACACACACACATCAGGATTCACACACACCTGAACACACACACACACACACATCAGGATTCACACACACCTGAACACACACACACACACACACACATCAGGATTCACACACACCTGAACACACACACACACACACATCAGGATTCACACACACCTGAACACACACACACACACACACATCAGGATTCACACACACCTGAACACACACACACACCATCAGGATTCACACACACCTGCACACACACACATCAGGATTCACACACACCTGAACACACACACATCAGGATTCACACACACCTGAACACACACACATCAGGATTCACACACACCTGAACACACACACATCAGGATTCACACACACCTGAACACACACACATCAGGATTCACACACACCTGAACACACACACATCAGGATTCACACACACCTGAACACACACACATCAGGATTCACACACACCTGAACACACACACATCAGGATTCACACACACCTGAACACACACACATCAGGATTCACACACACCTGAACACACACACATCAGGATTCACACACACTTGAACACACACACACACACACACATCAGGATTCACACACACCTGAACACACACACAGCTGAACACATCAGGATTCACACACACCTGAACACGGACCAGGTAAAAGGCAAATGATCACACTTTGTCATGATAATAAACACAGATGTCAAAACTCAATCCCGAGCTTTGGCGATCATACGTGACGTTTGACACTGACATGAAGTGGGGCAGGAAACACAGCTTCCTCTGAGCCTGTACCTGCACATTAAGCAGCCGGAGAGGCTTGAGCATGACCGTAAAGACATTAATAACGTGAGGAGAGATCATAAAGCTGATGTACTTTTCCCTCTTTGATCTTGGTGCCGATGATCTGCCTCCTCTGCTGGACGATGTTGATCAGCGTGTCACACTCTTCCGTCAGCTTGCTCTCCTGATGAGCCGCGTTGTGCTGCGATCAAAACAAACACCATCAACTTCCTCCAGAAAACTAATCTGACGGCGCTCTTATGAAACAATAACAGAGATATGATGATTCATAACCAGCTCCTCCAGTCAGAGAATCACGGTTACAAAAACAGCTCACAAGTGATAAAAACACGGATATTTGATCATTTTCATCCGGTTTTTGTCAATATCATACGTGACCCTGGACCAGTCATAAAGGTTTATTTATGAAATTGAGAGTTATAGATCATCTGAAGCTGAATTCATAATCTCTCCATTGATGTGTGGTTTGTAAATCTGGAATCTGAGGGTGAATATTGAGAAAATCTCCTTTAAAGTTCAAGTGCAAATGAAGTCCTTACACCGAAAAAAGATGCTCTTTAGTCATTTTGTCTTGTCTAAATATCTAAAAATTCTTAAATCAAGATGCATTTACTAGATAAAAATCATCAGGATATTAAGATCATGTTCCATATTTAGTAAATGTCCTACCGTAAATATATCATAAATGTATTATTAGTAGTAATATGCATAGCTACACTGCCAAAAATGCTCTTCTTACTTAGTATTTTTGTCTTGTTTCCAGTCCAAATATCTTAAAATTAAATCAAGATGCATTTACTAGATAAGCTAAATGACATTAGATATTTTAACTAGTTTTCTTGAAAATAAGCTTATTTGCCAATGCGGTGAGAAAAATAATCTTATTTCTGTTTGAGACAGAAACAAGATTTCAATCAGAAACAAGAATTATTTTTCTCACCCCATTGGCAGATCATTTTGCTTTTTTTAAGCATAAACTCACTTCATTTTGATTTTGATTTTATTTTCAAGAAAACAAGTAATAAAATCTTATGTAAAGCAAAATGATCTGCCAATGGGGTGAGAAAAATAATTCTTGTTTCTGATTGAAATCTTGTTTCTGTCTCAAACAGAAATAAGATTATTTTTCTCACCCCATTGGCAGATAAACTTATTTTCAAGAAAACTAGTTAAAATATCTAATGTCATTTTAAAGTTCAAGTGCAAATGAAGTCCTTACACCGAATAAAAATGCTCTTCTTAGTAATTTTGTCTTGTCTAAATATCTAAACATTCTTAAATCAAGATGCACTTACTAGATAAAAATCATCAGGATATTAAGATCATGTTCCATATTTAGTAAATGTCCTACCGTAAATATATCATAAATGTATTATCAGTAGTAATATGCATCGCTACACTGCCAAAAATGCTCTTCTTATTTAGTATTTTTGTCTTGTTTCTAGTCTAAAAATTCTTAAATCAAAGATGCATTTACTAGATAAGTAAAATTACATATGATATTTTAACTTGTATTCTTGAAAATAAAATCAAAATGAACTGAGTTTATCTGCCAATGGGGTGAGAAAAATAATCTTATTTCTGTTTGGGACAGAAACAAGATTTCAATCAGAAACAAGAATTATTTTTCTCACCCCATTGGCAGATAATTTAGCTTGTTTTAAGCAAAAACTCGCTTCATTTTGATTTTATTTTCAAGAAAACAAGTAATAATATCTTATGTCATTTAGCTTATCTAGTAAATGCATCTTGATTTAAGATTTTTTTAGATATTTGGACTACAAAACAAGACAAAAATACTAAAAAAGAAGAGCATTTTTTGCAGTGTAGCAATGCATATTACTACTAATAATACATTTATGATATATTCACGGTAGGACATTTACTAAATGTGGAACATATTATTAATATCCTGATGATTTTTATCTAGCAAATGCATCTTGATTTAAGATTTTTTAGATATTTGGACTACAAAACAAGACAAAAATACTAAATAAGAAGAGCATTTTTGGCAGCATAGCAATGCATATTACTACTAATAATACATTTATGATATATTCACGGTAGGACATTTACTAAATATGGAACATGATCTTAATATCCTGATGATTTTTGCCATAAAATGGATCATTTTGACCCTTAGGATGTATTGAATTGAATATGGGTCCCACATATAGAGCTGAAAGTGCAGTGTGGATGCATGGCTCTCCGGCTTTACCTCCACATGTTGGCAGGTCTGGATCAGCTTCCCCATGAGGTTCTCCAGCTCGCTGTTCCTCTTGATCAGATTGCTGAGGTTGGAGTCCAACATTTGCTGAGGAGGAACAACAAGTAAAGCAGGAACATCAGAAAAGAGCAGTTTAACTCAATGAGGCAACATGTAATGATCTAGCAAACATCCTACATCCATAATTCAGCCGCGCTCGTGTGTGTGTGTGTGTGTGTGTGTGTTCTCGCGCACCGATGCACCGATCTGTCGCTCCGCACGTCAAGCGGCGTCTGGAGCCTCGGGCCCGAGGGGGGGGGGGTAGAGCGTCTGTCGCGGATTTACAATGAAAAGTCAATTTGATGAGGTTTAACCCCTCGTGCGTCCCAGATCCCTGAAGCAAATCCTTTCATTGATCAAACCTGATGATCACGCGCGATTTTGAAATGTTTCCAAATGTTAAAATGTGCTTTTCTTGAAGAAACTTTCACATGAAAAGCCTCATAAGTCTGGCCAGTAAATAACACACCTGTGAAATATGACATCTGAGTGTGTGTGAGGATAGGAAATGAGGTCAATGGGTTTAAACAACAACAAGAGACCAAAGAGAGCATGTGTAATGTGCACTACGCTAAAAATAGACCATCAGACAGATCTCTGAGCTCGGCATGTTCGCAGATTATATGCCTTTATCTTTGGGATTTGAACCCATGGCTAACGTGAAACCGACTTGATTTTACTGTGGAGCAATCGTGAATATTGCAGAGATGGAGAGGAGCAATAATGCAAAAATTAAACCAAGTGTTAAATTATAGATTTGACCTTTTTGTTCCATGTTTGGAGGCATGCGTGCAGAATTCATCACGTTCATGCAATGCTAGATTTTGTTGATTCAAATTTGGAGGTAATAAATCTGTGTTTTAGTAAATGCACCTTTAACATCTGATTCGGTCACATCTGCATCAGGGTCAGTCCGTGTCAAAGCAAACACATTTCGGAAACTTTTGATTTTGTTCATATTTCAAACATAAATAGTGCTGAAAGGCAGAATAGTAAATCTCACAGATGTGAATTGAATGAGTTTTTCCACCTGAGCTC
>NC_137103.1:58048510-58058510 GCF_949357685.1 Gobio gobio | reverse complement strand
TATATCACAGCCAGGGGGATTATGTGTGTGTGTGTGTGTGTGTGTGTGTGTGTGTGTGTGTGTGTGTGTGTGTGTGTGTGTGTGTGATGTCCGTTACAGGGATTATATCACAGCCGGGGGGATTATGTGTGTGTGTGTGTGTGTGTGTGTGTGTGTGTGTGTGTGTGTGTGTGTGTGTGTGTGTGTGTGTGTGATGTCCGTTACAGGGATTATATCACAGCCGGGGGGATTATGTGTGTGTGTGTGTGTGTGTGTGTGTGTGTGTGTGTGTGTGTGTGTGTGTGTGTGTGTGTGTGATGTCCGTTACAGGGATTATATCACAGCCGGGGGGATTATGTGTGTGTGTGTGTGTGTGTGTGTGTGTGTGTGTGTGTGTGTGTGTGTGTGTGTGTGTGTGTGTGTGTGTGTGTGTGTGTGTGTGATGTCCGTTACAGGGATTATATCACAGCCGGGGGGATTATGTGTGTGTGTGTGTGTGTGTGTGTGTGTGTGTGTGTGTGTGTGTGTGTGTGTGTGTGTGTGTGTGTGTGTGTGTGTGTGATGTCCGTTACAGGGATTATATCACAGCCGGGGGGATTATGTGTGTGTGTGTGTGTGTGTGTGTGTGTGTGTGTGTGTGTGTGTGTGTGTGTGTGTGTGTGTGTGTGTGTGTGTGTGTGTGTGTGTGTGTGTGTGTGTGTGTGTGTTGTCCGTTACAGGGATTATATCACAGCCGGGGGGATTATCGTCTCTGTAAATGTGGGCATGAGATAAATGATAAAAGACAGAGATTCTGCCAGGAAACAGCGTTTGTTCCTGCAGGAGTTGGCAGGAGAAGCAGAAGCTCTGCACACACACACACACACACACACACAGACACGGAGGAGTGTGTGAGCCAGAAGAGCCTCAAATATGGTTCTGAATCATAAAGAATAAAGATGTGGGTTCATGAGCTTGACGAGTTTTATAAAGCAGCCGTTAGCAGATTTCAGAACTCGAGAATAAAACACAACATTAACCAGATTTCACTCATAAACACACAATATGATATTATAAACCCTATCTGACATCATCATCATCAACAATCATAATAATATGAGCCATGAAAACTCATGATTTCTCTCCAAATCGTGTGTTTTCTGTTTGATTTTTTCTGGATTATGTTTATGATTTAATATAAATGTGTATCAGTCGAAACGGTGGTCATTAATCAACACGTAAACAGTTTCATATATTTAACCAAATATACATTTTACAAATCCTCTTCATTTTGGCAAAGCAAAGGGGAAAAATTATATTCCAGTTTTAATAAACTGTATTATTAATTTAGGAAAACACGTTCTACTGTACAAATTTCTTCAGTTTTAATGTAAAATAAAAGTATTATTATTACAGTGAATTTAACAATGGTAATATTTCTTATTTTGTTTGCTTATTTAGTTATTTTTATTTTGTAATAACATCAATTGAAAAACAATCAAAGAGGCGGGATGTGGGCGGAGCTGAGGTGCTGATTGCTGAAGCCACGCCCACCTAGCACGACCATAGTGACATACTTGTCACTCAAAGTGGCCACGCCCTTAATTATGCAGAACTTTAAAGGAACACTCCACCGTTTTTAGAAATAGGGCTTATTCAACTTCTTTCCTACATTTAGACATGTGGGCAAATGCATTTTTGTCTCAGTGCATTGTTTTAGTTTGGCAGGGTCGCCGCTAGCTTAGCTTAGCATAATGAATGGAATCCTATGTTGCCAGCTAGCATGTCCCGAGTAAAAGTGATCCAAAAAAAACACCTAATTACTTCTTGTGGTCTGCGTATTCACAACGAATACAAATAGCGATGCAGATTAAGGCTAGGCGGTTTCCTAGGCAGATATTGACTGGGACTATATTATGGGGAAGCACAGGCGAAGCACTGCTACTTGGGCGCAGAGATATCACAACACATGAAATCCCCAAACCTCCGTCAACATACCGGCGTGAATAGTAGCTGGCTATTTTTCAAGTTTGGGGATTTCATGTGTTGCACTTTTACTCGGGACATGCTAGCTGGCAACATAGGATTCCATTCATTATGCTATGCTAAGCTAAGCTAGAGGTGACCCTACCAAACTAAAACAATGCATGCATTTGCCCACATATCTAAATGTAGGAAAGATGTTGAATAAGCACTATTTCTAAAAACGGTGGAGTGTTCCTAAGGTTTAATATTATATAAACGAATGAGTTATAAAGAAATTCCCCCCCTCACAGTCGTCATGAAGGGCAACAGTTTGTCCCAGATTGTAAACATGTTCTTCTGCTGTAAAGTTGGGCATTTTAACATGAGCTCAATGAGATTCTGCTCCTTCTGGAGTCTCTAGTGGCCAGTCCATGAACTGCAGTTTAAGACGCTTCCAGATCGCACATCCTAATGCTGCGTTTACACCAAACGTAAATAGAGCGTCTGGCGCGAGAGATTTCAATGTTAAGTCAATGGAAAGGCGCGTTGACGCGCGTCTGGAGGTCCTGCGGCGCGGAAGGCGCGGTTCGCGCTGCACGAATGACGCTAATTGAGTGTCTTGCGCGATACGCATGTTACACGCGAGTGGTGCTTTTGTGCATTCACGCGTATGAAGCGAATACCCGTCTGACGCCAGAGTTAAAAAAATTGAACTTTGGCGTCAATTCGCGCCGCGTTAACCAATCAGGAGCTGATGTGACGTGATGAGAAACCTGCATAAATTAAAAATAGTACTATTGTGTCACAAAATGTAGTTTTAAGAGTTTTTCAGGTGAGAATGTGGTTGTTTAAAGTAGGGATGCACCGGTTGACCGGCCCAAAATCGGTTTTCTTTGTATTTTTCTGCCGATTTTTCCGGAAGTGCGCCCGCGTGCACATACGCCTATATTGCAATAATTCGCGAACATGTCACTTGTGTGTTACAAACGGAAACTGGAGAACTGAGGGAAGAGACGAGATACGCTGAAGGGAATGAAGAGCCGCTTTCCTGCGCGAGCTGAAGTTGCGCAAACTGAAGTTGCGCGAGCTGAATTTGCGCAAGCTGAATTTGCGCGAGCTGAAGTTGAGTGAGCTGAAGTAGCGCGAGCTGAAGTTTCGCGAGCTGAAGTTGCGCGAGCTGAAGTTTCTCGAGCTGAAGTTGTGCGAGCTGAAGTTGCGCGAGCTGAAGTTGAGTGAGCTGAAGTTGAGCGAGCTGAAGTTGCGCGAGCTGAAGTTGCGCGAGCTGAAGTTGCGAGAGCTGAAGTTGCGCGAGCTGAAGTTGCGCGAGCTGAAGTTGCGCGAGCTGAAGTTGCGAGAGCTGAAGTTGAGCGAGCTGAAGTTAAGCGAGCTGTAGTTGCGCGAGCTGAAGTTGCGCGAGCTGTGAAGTTGCGCGAGCTGAAGTTGCGCGAGTTGAGCGAGCTGTAGTTGCGCGAGCTGAAGTTGCGCGAGCTGTGAAGTTGCGCGAGCTGAAGTTGCGCGAGCTGAAGTTGAGCGAGCTGAAGTTGGCGAGCTGAAGTTGAGCGAGCTGAAGTTGAGCGAGCTGAAGTTGCGCGAGCTGTGAAGTTGCGCGAGCTGAAGTTGCGTGAGCTGAAGTTGCGTGAGCTGAAGTTGCGTGAGCTGAAGAGCTGTGAAGTTGCGCGAGCTGAAGTTGCGAGAGCTGAAGTTGAGCGAGCTGAAGTTAAGCGAGCTGTAGTTGCGCGAGCTGAAGTTGCGCGAGCTGAAGTAGCGCGAGCTGAAGTTGAGCGAGCTGAAGTTAAGCGAGCTGTAGTTGCGCGAGCTGAAGTTGCGCGAACTGAAGTTGCGTGAGCTGAAGTTGAGCGAGCTGAAGTTGCGTGAGCTGAAGCTGAAGTTGCGAGAGCTGAAGCTGAAGTTGAGCGAGCTGAAGTTGCGCGAGCTGAAGTTGCGTGAGCTGAAGCTGAAGTTGCGAGAGCTGAAGCTGAAGTTGCGCGAGCTGAAGTTGCGCGAGCTTACCTCTCCGCCTGCTCAAGTGTAGATAGTGAGCGTTTGTTCAGCTCAGCTTCTCACGTGTTGGATCGGATGAGAACGAAACAGACTAACTTGTGACAAAGCCGAGATACTTCTTTTTGTAGCCTAAAGAAGAACATGCTGCACTTTAGAAATGAAATACTGTCAGTTCTGTAGCCTATAGGATGATCATTTATATTTGACCTTAAAATTACATTGACTTAATTTGATTTAAAAAGCACCTGCTGTAGCATCTTAGTTTTTTTTCGTTGCACTAAACATTATTTGATTTAACATTTTGGAACAATTATATACTATTGTTTTTATGTAATTTCACTGGTAAAGACTTTTTTTCTTTACACTGAATTTAAAAACAAATGCTGATTTAAGTAACATCTTTGTTTGGATCGCAGAATACACAGTTGCCTATAATTTCACCTGTCAGCCTTTTAATTTCCAATAAAATGTCCTGTTAATTTCAGATTGCGACTTGTTTTCATTAGCCAAAAGCCAATTTAACCTGTTAAATACCAAATAAACATCTTGTTCATGTATACTTTAGTTCTTTTATTGTGTAAAAAAAAATTGTAAATCGGTATCGAAATCGGCCAGTTTTCTTGAAAAAAAATCGGTATCGGAATCGGCCATGTAAAATCATGATCGGAGCATCACTAGTTTAAAGCTCAAATCTGTGGTTTATTATAAAGAGAGCGCATATTTAAAAAAAAGAATCTTGTGTTGTTGTGTTGTAGTTGTTGAGTCGAATCATGATTCGGATCGCGTGTCAAACCGTCAAACTGCTGAAATTTGGCGATTCAAATTGCTGAATCGACTCACTGATTCATAACGCTCCAAACTGCTGAATCGACTCACTGATTCATAACGCTCCAAACTGCTGAATCGACTCACTGATTCATAACGCTCCAAACCGCTGAATCGACTCACTGACTCATAACGCTCCAAACCGCTGAATCGACTCACTGACTCATAACGCTCCAAACCGCTGAATCGACTCACTGATTCATAACGCTCCAAACCGCTGAATCGACTCACTGATTCATAACGCTCCAAACCGCTGAATCGACTCACTGATTCATAACGCTCCAAACTGCTGAATCGACTCACTGATTCATAACGCTCCAAACCGCTGAATCGACTCACTGATTCATAACGCTCCAAACTGCTGAATCGACTCACTGATTCATAACGCTCCAAACTGCTGAATCGACTCACTGATTTATAATGCTCCAAACTGCTGAATCGACTCACTGATTCATAACGCTCCAAACTGCTGAATCGACTCACTGATTCATAACGCTCCAAACTGCTGAATCGACTCACTGATTCATAACGCTCCAAACTGCTGAATCGACTCACTGATTCATAACGCTCCAAACTGCTGAATCGACTCACTGATTCATAACGCTCCAAACTGCTGAATCGACTCACTGATTCATAACGCTCTGAACCGCTGAATCGACTCACTGATTCATAACGCTTCGAAGCTTCATGATGCCGTGTTTTGAAATCGTCATCACTATATAAGTCGTTATTTAGGGTTTTTTTGCGCACAGAAACTATTCTCGTCTTCATAAAGTTATTGTAGAGCCGCTGTAGTGAGATGGACTTTGTAACTTTAGTCTTTAGTGTCTTTTAAGGGTCTTGAGAGTGTAAAGTTGAGCCAATGGAGGCCTTTCAGAGCATCAGATTTACACTAAAATATCTTCATTTGTGTCTGAAGATGAACGGAGGTCTGACGGGTGTCCAACCACATGAGGCTCAGTCATTAATGACACAATTTACAGTTTTGGCTGAACTAACCCTTTAAGTCACTTCCAGATTGCACATCATAACAACAAACCCTGATATTATACCTCACCTTGAGCTTGTCGAATCGCTCTCCCAGCGCCGCCACCTGGTGCTCGCGGTGATGCCCGACCAGTTTGCACAGAGAGCAGATGAGCTGCTCGTCCGTCACACAGTACATGTTGACCTTCTCCTCGCCGTGCTCGGGACAGGCCAGGCCGCGGAGGCGGGCGTCGGGCACGGGTTCGGTCAGCCGGTGCCCGGTGAAGGGCTTCTTATTGGGGTGAGTGGCCCGCAGGCACTCCTGGCAGTACGACACCTCGCAGGTCACGCAGGTCTTCACCGCCTCCTGGGGCGGGTCCTGCTCGCAGAACTGGCACTGAACCGCCTCAGAACCCATGGCCGGCGCGGGCAGCTCGCGGGCACGCCGGGTCTCGGTGGGCGAGGCCTTCTGGAAGCGGTCGATGATGTTCTGCAGAGTCACGTTGCGCTTGAGGCCGTCTAGACCCTGCTGGTCCAGCGTGATGACATAGCGGCAGGTGGGGCACTGGAAGGCGGAGTAGGGTTTACTGGGTTTACTGGGTGAGCTGCAGTGGGACACCAGGACGCGGTGGGCACAGCTGAAGCACAGGCTGTGGGCACAGGGCAGCAGAAGAGGATCCTCGAAAAGCTCCAGACAGATTGGGCAAGTCAACTCCGACTCCAGTGTGTCCATCTTCAGTGAAGCGATGGGGACGTCAGCCAAACCCAGGGAAGCCGTCTAGCCGTCTGTGAACGTCAAAACACAACACACTGATCTAACGGCATTTATAACCACTGAGAATCAGCATAAATGTGTGACAGATCCTCATGTGAGAATGAAGGAGTTATGATGATTTGATCACTTTACTATATATATATATTCACATAAAAACAGCTTTTTTATTGTAATAATATTTCACAATTTTTACTGTATTTTTATCAAATGAATTCAGCTTTGATCACAGGAATAAATTACACTTTACTATATATTTACATAAAAAAAGCTTTAAATTGTTATAATATTTCATAAATTTTACTGTATTTATGATCAAATAAATTCAGCTTTGATCACAGGAATAAATGACACTTTCCTATATATTTACATAAAAAAAGCTTTTTTAAATTGTAATAATATTTCATAAATTTTACTGTATTTATGATCAAATGAATTCAGCTTTAATTACAGGAATAAATTACACTTTACTATATATTTACATAAAAAAAGTTTTTTTAAATTGTAATAATATTTCATAAATTTTACTGTATTTATGATCAAATAAATTCAGCTTTAATCACAGGAATAAATGACACTACTATTTATTTACATAAAAAAAGCTTTTTTAAATTGTAATAATATTTCATAAATTTTACTGTATTTTTGATCAAATAAATTCAGCTTTGATCACAGGAATAAATTACACTTTACTATATATTCACATAAAATCAGCTTTTTTAAATTGTAATAATATTTCATAAATTTTACTGCATTTATGATCAAATAAATTCAGCTTTGATCACAGGAATAAATGACACTTTACTATATATTTACATAAAAAAGCTTTTTTAAATTGTAATAATATTTCATAAATTTTACTGTATTTTGATCAAATAAATTCAGCTTTGATCACAGGAATAAATTACACTTTACTATATATTTACATAAAATCAGCTTTTTTAAATTGTAATAATATTTCATAAATGTTACTGTATTTATGATCAAATAAATTCAGCTTTAATCACAGGAATAAATGACAATTTACTATATATATTCACATAAAAACAGCTTTTTAAAATTGTAATAATATTTCCCAATTTTTACTGTATTTTTATCAAATAAATTCAGCTTTGATCACAGGAATATAAATTACACTACTATATATTTATATAAAATCAGCTTTTTAAAATTGTAATAATATTTCATAAATTTTACTGTATTTGTGATCAAATAAATTCAGCTTTGATCACAGGAATAAATTACACTTTACTATATATTTACATAAAAACAGCTTTTTAAAATTGTAATAATATTTCCTAATTTTTACTCTATTTTTATCAAATAAATTCAGCTTTGATCACAGGAATATAAATTACACTACTATATATTTACATAAAATCAGCTTTTTTAAATTGCAATAATATTTCATAAATTTTACTGTATTTTTAATCAAATAAATTCAGCTTTGATCACAGGAATAAATTACACTTTACTATATATTCACATAAAAACAGCTTTTTAAATTGTAATAATATTTCACAATTTTTTACTGTATTTTGATCAAATAAATCCCGCTTTAATCACTGGAATAAATGACACTAAAAATTAGGGCTGCACGATTATGACAAAATTCATAATTGTCGATTATTCCCTTGAAATTGTTATAGCGATAATTAATTACGATTGATCACAATTTACATTGAATTATGTTTTGAAATGCTTTATGCCATATTGTTTTATCAAAATAAACACGATGAAAACACTTCCAGAAAATCTGCTTTTAGCATTAAGCCTCAAACGTCAAATATACATTGGTTTGGTCTCTTCTTTCAATAAAAAGGTAAAAATGTGCATGGTATCAATGTTATACTAAAACTAAAAACCCTTAAGATAACCTGTAGAAAGAGAACAACACACCTTAAGCACAGAATAATGTCATTTGTTTTGTAATTGTGCCTTTGAATGATTACAATACTTTACTATATCTGCACATATCCACTGTTTTACTGTATCTGTGATAAATGCAGCCTTGCTTCTTTCCGACCTCCAGTTTTTGAGCGGTGGTGTATTTCGCCTCACAAACCACTCAAAGCTTTCATGACTCATTTATATTTGATAATCATAAGCTGTAGGAAAAGCAAAAGTGAGAGCTCTTTCTTCTGAAACTCAGGAGAGAAATCAGCCGCTCCACATTCATGTAAAGCTCAGTCCAGTAAAGATCCATCACTGTTGAGTGCTTAACTATATGTATTGGTATTGCGAAACTTCAACTCATTTGATGTAGTTATATTTCCCACAGGGAATGTTGGGAGAAACGTCTGAAACTTCCTGAAGTGTTAAACAGCAGCGAAAGCAAACACAGCGAATATTCACACACGCCATTAAAGCCTCGCACACACTCGGCCGGTTTGCATTGTGCTTTTGATTGTGTAATATTATAATATGATCTGCTCAGAGAGTGCTCAGTGGAGCAGAATCGCACACTAAGGCTTTGTTCCTGAGCAGATGTACTGTTGCCCATCACGCCAACCCTCCTCACACACTCATTATGTGTGAACAGAAGCTGAAGCTCGTTACTGAAGATGCAGTAATTACTGTCTGACCAACTGGACACAAAAGGACAATTGTTTGAAGTTAATACAATAACTGTAGAGATGAGCACAGAAACCGTTCAACAATGACCCGAGATGTTTTAATCTGAACCAACAACATAAGGAAGTTCAAATAAATTATGCATTACTGTAATATTAGTTTATATGGAGAACACATATCCGGGTCATTCCGTGTCAAATTTTTGATTTTGTTCATATTTCAAACAAACCAGATGTGTATTGACTAGAGGAGGCTCAGAATGACAGTTTCCACCTGAGCTCTGGAGCCCAATCTCAGGGGTGTAAACATGACTTTAGAAAGATGGCAGCTTCATTATTTTATTCTCACACAGAGATTGGTAGATCTATTAGTGAAATCTGTTGACTTTATCAATCTGTGTGTCATTATATGCCAACGGTGAGCGCTCAAACATGGGGAATAAGCACTTCTGCTGTGTCTTTGACTCAAGTTTGCTCGTCTGTAACTCCAGAAGTATTAAAGATATCTGAATATCCTTCTAGATTCTGCTTCTTAACTAACTTTACTTTTGATTTCTCCATTTTAAAGGCCCTCGATTGTTCAGTCTCAGAGATATGGAGATCTCAATGCGGCTCCAGGAGTAAAATGGTCAAGTTCAGTGGTCGAAAATCAAAATATAACTGAAAATTTGTAAAATTCAACAATTTGAACAAGGAGCTGCATTGAGATCTCCATATCTCTGGGATTGAACAATCGAGGGTCTTTAAAATGAAGAAAACAAAAGTAAAGTTAGTTAAGAAGCAGAATCTAGAAGGATATTCAGATATCTTTAATACTTCTGGAGTTACAGATGAGCAAACTTGAGTCAAAGACACAGCAGAAGTGCTGATTCCCCATGTTTGAGCGCTCACCGTTGGCATATAATGACACACAGATTGATAAAGTCAACAGATTTCACTA
>NC_137103.1:58018510-58046010 GCF_949357685.1 Gobio gobio | reverse complement strand
TATTTTATTTTATTATTGATCTAGATGATTATTTTTATTTTTTTAATTAATTAATTTATTTATTTTTTAATTTTTTTGACCTAGACGATTTTATTTTATTTTATTATAGACCTAGACGTCATATATTAGTAAATATAGTTTATTAAACAATTTATAGCTAATTATGAATTCAGAACATAGAAAAAAATACTAGAACTATATCTCACAAAATTAATTTAGCATCTTTCAGATTTTGTATTTTGAAGCACATTTTATTTCCTAATATGGGACAATTACACAGCAAAAAAAATTATCAATAAAATCCTTGCATGATTATCAAAATATCAAAAACTGAAAGTTACATCACCAAATACTGTAAAAATATATATATTTTAAATGAGTTTGTATGTAAAAAAAAGAGACTACGTGAATTATATATAAGGCATGAGTAGTAAAATATTGTTAAAATGATCCACTCATGATTAACTATGAGACTGTATCTGTCATGATTAACTATGAGACTGTATCTGTCATGATCAACTATGAGACTGTATCTGTCATGATCAACTATGAGACTGTATCTGTCATGATTAACTATGAGACTGTATCTGTCATGATCAACTATGAGACTGTATCTGTCATGATCAACTATGAGACTGTATCTGTCATGATCAACTATGAGACTGTATCTGTCATGATTAACTATGAGACTGTATCTGTCATGACCGCAGCGTTCAGCAGAAACTCAATAACTAAATGACTTAATGAATCACCGCGAGTCCGACAGAGGAAGAGCCGCTCCTAAAGATCCGAACCATTCATGAACCGAGTCGTTTGGCGCGCGGTATTGTGAACCGGTTCACGCGCGGAATCGACTCATATGAATGATTCTTTGATGACTCGCCCATCACAAACACACAGAGACTCAGAGAGAGGGAGAGACTCGAGAAAGTAAAGTCAGCACAACAGGAAAAGCGGCCGATAATTCCAGGAAAAGCGACTCCGCCTAGAGAAGAGCCCTGGAAAGAGCTTCATTCGTCTGTCTGTGTCTCACTCAGGTCCTCTCCTGAGGGTCCGGTGTGTCTGAGGGCCCTCACTAGGGCACAGTACAAACCCTAACCCTGATCCTAACGGATTGACCCCTGACCTCTTCCTGCTGTCCAGTCCAGTGGTTTTGCTCCAGGCCCAGATGTGACACGGATATTAAAAGTTCTTTAATGAATGACCGGCTGAAGAGATGCAGTACCAGCAGCTTCACACACACACACACACACCAGTGATTAATGTCAGCCATAACACAGAGGCAGATGTGCAGGAAATATCAGAGTTTGTTTGTGTTTGGACACATATATTTCCCGTCAGTTATGATTATAAAAAGGCAAGATTTATACTCATATATTGAGAGGTTTGGTGAGAGTTGTGTGTACAGAGAGTGTGTGTCCTGATCATCTGCAGTGTGTCGTCTCTCACTCGTGTCAGATGTGGCCTCAGGACCGACCCTGACACACACACACACACACACACACACACCCACACACACACACACACACACACACACACACACACACACACACACACACACACACACACACACACACACACACTGCTGCCAGCTCCTGACACAGAAAACACGGCCCATGCACTCAACACTGAAATATTCAGATACTGAGGTAATCTAAACCTGAGTCGAGTTCACACTGTAAAAGTACAATAATATCAAGTCTGGGTCAATAAAATAACAATAACATGCACAATCTGGGTAAATAAAATAAAATACAAACATCTACTTAAATTAAAAAAATACAATAAAATAAAATACAAAGGTCTAGGTCAATAAAAAAATAATAATAATAATTTAATTAAATAAATAAAAATATATATGTGTATATTTTTTTAGGTCAAAATAAAATAAAATAAAATAAAATAAAATAAAATAAAATAAAATAAAATAAAATAAAATAAAATAAAATAAAATAAAATAAAATAAAATAAAATAAAATAAAATAAAATAAAATAAAATAAAATAAAAAGTCTGGGTCAATAATAAAATAAAATCATCTAGGTCGATAAAAAAAAATTAAAATTAAACTAAATTAAAAAAAAATATATATATATATATATTTTAAATACAATAAAATAAAATCGTCTAGGTCAATAAAAAATAATAAAATAAAATAATAAAATAAAATAAAATAAAATAAAATAAAATAAAATAAAATAAAATAAAATAAAATAAAATAAAATACAAAAGTCTAGGTCAATAATCAAATAAAATTGTCTAGGTCAATAAAAAAAATAAAAATAAAATTAAACTAAATCAAAAAAAATTTTTTTTTTAAATATATATATATATATATATATTTAAATACAATAAAATAAAATCGTCTAGGTCAATAAAAAATAATAAAATAAAATAAAATAAAATACACAAGTCTAGGTCAATAATCAAATAAAATTGTCTAGGTCAATAAAAAAAATAAAAATAAAATTAAACTAAATAAAAAAATTTTTTTTTTAAATATATATATATATATTTAAATACAATAAAATAAAATCGTCTAGGTCAATAAAAAATAATAAAATAAAATAAAATACAATACAAGGGTTTGGGTCAATAATAAAATAAAATCGTCTAGGTCAATACATTTTTTTTTAAATTAAACTAAATTAAATTAAAACATTTTTTAAATATATATATTTTTAAATACAATAAAATAAAATCGTCTAGGTCAATAAAAAAATCAAATTAAATAATATAAAATAATAAAATTAAATATAAAAATATATATATATTTTTTTAAATACAATAAAATAAAAACGTCTAGGTCAATAAAAAAATAAAATAAAATAAAATACAAAGGTCTAGGTCAATAATAAAAGAAATAAAATAATAAAATAAAATAAAAAAATAAAACGTCTAGGTCAATAATAAAATAAAATAAAAACGTCTAGGTCAATAAAAAAATAAAAAATTGTCTAGGTCAATAAAAAAAAAAAATATAACGTCTGGGTGTATCTAATCAAACAAATAAATATGCTTAAAATGCTGAAAGGAAGAAAACAACTGAATTCTGAATATATTCTTTGTTCCCTCGGACGCATGAAATCTGCAGGTGTTTGAACGCATTTGGACACTTTATGACGAGACTTTGATCATCTATAACATCCACACAACACACTCTAGTCCTGGGGAAAGTTTACTCTTATCCTTTAATGCACTGCAATGCCCTTTAGTCCAGATGAATGCTGGGATAGATTGTGTTTTACAGCATGAGTTCATATATCGCATTGTTAATTAAAACGCCATGTGTATGAATAAAATACCCAGAATGCCGAGTTTCGATCGCATCACTGAGCTGGCAGAATCACAGCATCTGAACAGCGCCACCTGTTGGCAGATATTACAACAACACTAATGCCCCGAGATAAACTTTCCCAATGACTTCAACACATCGAGCTCGAGGAAAGTTCTCTGCACACACACACACACACACACACACACACACACACACACACACACACACACACACACACACACAATGCCTTTCACACACTCGCCTCCGTGTGTCCTCAGTAACACACACACACACACACACACACACACACACATCAGTTGTGCGAGGAGTGTGTGCTCTTACCTGCATCATGATGAAGTCTCGCTGTGTGTGAGGATAGAGAGCGCGGAGGGTTCGAGTTTCAGCCTGTCAGAGTTTCAGAAAGCGGCTCTGCTTCAGAGATCCTGCGGCTCTAGAGCCCAGACGCCGGACCGCGGAACCGGCCAATCACAGCGCAGGGGCGGGGCGTCTACCAGCGGGGGCGGGGCTAAGCGACGGGGTCCGATAACGTTATACAATTAATAAAACATTTGATTAAAAACAAATACATTGTATTATTTTCCAAATAATATTTGAACTTTTATTAATATATCACAGCATAAAGTGTCTTTACATGAAAATGTAGTGTAGTTTTAAGGTGGGGGTTTTATTATCGTCATATAATCTTCAGCTGTTTGTTTTGGTCAATGTGAACTGTTCGGGAAAACTTTACATATTCATTAATCTTTGTTGACGTTAGTTAATAAAATGAACAGTTAATTGCCGGTCCTGATCGCCCCATAGATATCCATAATAAGGTGATGTGACGTTTCGCACCTGGCGGCCATTTTGTCTCACTCATAACATGCGCACTTTCTAAATAACCATTACTTGCTCATGCTACCGATTTTCAAACGGTTTGGTTTGTTATAAACGTCAGAGATGTATGACACTGCATACGTATGAATAATTGTTCATAATTTGTTCAAGCATCCAGAATTATAGCCACGTTAATAGAAAATAAAACAATATAACAGCATAAACGGGTAAAGCCCTTACGAAAGGAAAATATATTTACCAATATATTACTTGAAATATATTATAATATATTGTTAATATATTGATGGTACATATATACAATATATGTAATATATTTCAGTATATTGCAAAATATACAAATGATTGCCGCTTTCAATATATTGCAATATATTGGAAAATATAAATATTAAATCCCATATATGGGAATATATCGCCTAATGTATTACATGATATTTTCCAATATACTGCAATATATTTTTGTTTCGTAAGGGAGGCCTTCAACACTACAGATTAAAACACTTATAGTTCCTGCTTCACACGATGAGTGAGAGACGGCTGAGAAATACAGTTTGAGTTGATCTGTTACGCTGTCAGTCAGCGAGAGAGAGTGTGTGTGTGTGTGTGTGTGTGTGTGTGTGTGTGTGTGTGTGTGTGTGTGTGTGTGTGTGTGTGTGTGTGTGTGTGTGTGTGTGTGTCAGAAACACCAGAGTCAACACAAGCTGACACAATGACAACAGCAGCCATTATTCAAAGATCATCTGTGATGTTTGCCTCAAACTGATTTAACAGTGCATTTCTACTCCTCTTTCTCCAACAGCCGAATCCCTTCATTCCAGCACCAGTGAGGGACTCATTCAACAAATGATATACTTTTACCATTTTTAAAATAAAATAAAAATGGGTCAATAAAATAAATATTAAAATAATAAAAAAAAAATGTCTGGGTCAATAAAATAAAAAATTTAAAAATTTAAAAAAAATAGTCTGGGTCAAGAAAATAAAATAATTAAAACATTTTTTTTATAAATAAAATAAAAGAAATATTAAAATAAAAAAAATAAAAGAGTCTGGGTCAATAAAAAATAATAATTTAGTTTAATTTTATTTATTTTTATTGACGTAGACGATTTTATTGTATTTTTAACCCAGACCTTTCTATTTTATTGTATTGTATTTTATTTTTTATTGACCTAGACGTTTTAATTTAATTTAATTTAATTAAAAAAAATGTATTGACTTAGACATTTTTTTTTAATTTATTTTACTGACCTAGACGTTTATTTTATTTTATTTTATTTTATTTTATTGACCTAGACGTTTATTTTTATTAATCTTATTTTATTTTATTTTTTTATTTTATTTTATTTTATTTTATTTTATTTTATTTTATTTTATTTTATTTTATTTTATTTTATTTTATTTTATTTTATTTTATTTTATTCTATTCTATTTTATTTTATTTTATTTTAAAATAAAATAAATATTAAAATAAAAGAGTCTGGGTCAATAAAATAAAATAATAAAAATAAAATAAATAAATAAAAGAGTCTGGGTCGATAAAATAAAAATAGAAATAAAATAAAAAGTCTTGGTCAATAAAACAAAATACATAAAATAAAATAAATAATAAAATAAACAGTTACTTTTTCAATTTTTTATCATCCCTTCATTATTATGTTTCCTAGATACATTTTAGATTAGATTTGATATAGATTTCACCATTAATACATGAAAATCCACAACCAAAATATGAAATCAAACATCTTTAAACTACTCTAAACATAGCCGTTCAAAAATTATAGTGTGAAATGATTTATATCCATATTTACAATCTAACTTTCCCTCAGAGGCGTCATTTCTACCACGAGCAGCCATTTTAATAAAGTTGTTGAAAAAATGCGTGTTTACAAAGAAAAGAGCTCGAGATGAAATATGAGATGCATGATGAACAAACAACAAACGATGCACTAAAGCTGAAATCAGCTAATTAAATAAAAAATAAAAGTGTTTTCAAACTAAAAGAGATGGAAATGATTAACATATTTGAGTTTTAATGCATCTTTCATAAGCAGCGAGTAGCTATAGATATATGTGAGGTTTGCTTCATTTCTGAGACACTGATGGTGTGTGTGTCGAACGCTGTTGTCCATTGAAAAGTTCGAGGCTGTCGTTTGACTCTAAACACACACTTCTCCAGCTCGGGGTTTCCCGGCAGAGGCTCGAGTGTGTGTGTAAATGCTCTGTGTTCTGCGGTGGAGCTGAAGAATGCCGGAATGTTCCCCAGCACCGGCCCTTCATCAGCCCGTCTGACCAGCTCCACCTCATCTCAGATCGGGAGAATGATTGTTCCACGTATGAGGATCTGTGGATCTGTGCCCGGATCAGGCATTTTTCCGAGCCTCGCTCGGGCGTTATTCTGACCTCCAGCCAAACCAGAGCAACACAAACCACAGCCTCAGCGATGGAGCAGAACACAGCCTTCCGACGAGCTGCAGCAGAACCGGCGGTGTTATCAGAGCCTCCACCCACAGACAGAGAAAGGCTTATTCCTGGAGGAATCATCAAGAACCAAAGCCAAGCAGAATCCAGTATGCAAATATTACAACAGGCCAAATCAATGCAAATTAATAGTGATTTTTTTTTTTACTTTAATCTTAAAAACTAGGGCTGTCAAAAGATTAATCGCGATTAATCGCATCCATAATAAAAGTTTGTGTTTACATAATATATGTGTGTGTACTCTGTTAATTATTATTTATATATAAATACACACACACACAAGCATGTATATATTTAAGAAAAAATATAATTTTTTATATATAAAACATTTATATTTATATATACGCTATTATAGATTATATAAATGTATATACAGTATATACATGCAAATATTTCTTAGATATATACATGAATGTGTGTGTATTTATAAATAAATAATAATTAACAGAGTACACACACATATATTATGTAAACACAAACTTTTATTTTGGATGTTTTCAATGTTTTGGATGTTTTTTTCATTTTTCAATGTACATTTATGAAATGCACTTTCTGTGAAGCTGCTTTGAAACAATGTGTATTGTGAAAAGCGCTATACAAATAAATTTGAAATTGAATTGAATGTGATTAATCGCGATTAATCTTTTGACAGCCCTATTAAAAACCCTACGCTTGTGTAATTTAATGCTCAGAATATTTTCGTGACGTCTTTAAAGTTCAAATGTGGGGCATAAAAGTGAAGGAAAAAAGTGCTTTAAAACACTACAATCGATTTAAATAATACTTTTTTGTGTGCATATATATTGTGTGTAATTTGTACAAAAGTACACTTAAGATAATTGTTGTAGAATTTACTTTGAAACCATTTTCACTCAGAAATTGCTAGTAAATTAATAAAATAATAATTAAAAAAATAATAAAAAATAATATTAAACTAAATAAATAAAATAAAACAAAAAAATAAATAACACAAATAAAAAATAATAATAATAATACAAATAAATACATAAATACATAGAGTATAATATAAATAAATAAATAACATGAATAAACAAATAATACGAATAAATAATATGAATAAATAAATAGTATAATATAAATAAATTATATTTATAAATAATAGAAATAAATCATAAATAATAAATAAAACTAAATAAATAAATATTACAAATAAACAAATACATAAATATATAAATAAAGAGTATAATATAAACAAATAATAAATAAATAAACAATTCGAATAAATATATAAATAGTATAATATAAATAAATTATATATAAATAAATAAATAATAAAAATGAATACATATAATAAATAATACAAATAAATCATAAATAAAACAAAAATAAATAATACATATTATTAATAATAAATATAAATAAATAAATAAATAATTGAAATAATAAATATAAATAAATAATGAATCATACATAATAAATAAATACATTTATAATTAACTAAATACTAAATAAATAATAAATATAAATAGATATAAAATAAACAATACAAATAAATAAGAAATCATACATAATAAGTAAATAAATAAATAAATGTATAATTAACTAAATACTAAATACAAATAAATAAAAAATAAATCATAAATAAATAAATAAAATGAACTAAATACTAAATAAATAAAAATAAATTAATCAATATAAATAAATCATAAAAAATAAATCATAATAAATAAATAGTACACCAAAATTATCTGCAAAACAAAATAGTGCATGGTAACCAGATTAGGCTTAATTAATTGTAGGTTGAATACTTTAGGTTTAGACACTTAGAGCAAACCCTGAGCAGAAAGACTGAAGCGAATGACAGCCATGAAACCGCTTTATGAGCTAATCATCAGCAGATCCGCGTCTGACCCTCCTCAGAGACGAACACAAACCCTGATCCTGCACTTACACCAGACCTGAAGCTTTCATCACACTTATACACTTATAGGAAACAAGATCCCAATCCCACTCCGGGCTGGTGTGTGTTGGTGTGTGTTAGCTCACTAGCTCCAGTGGGCCGGGGAACTGGGGAAGCTGCCACTCACAGTCAAAGACTGCGCTCGGGCTAATTAGGACACAAGCGCTAAAAGAAGGTTAGAAGGAGCTGACAGCACGAGGCCTGTGTCTAAATAACGCCTCTCGTTCCCAGCGCTCATTTGCATTGAAATCATGCCAGGCCACATTCACTTCATCCTAGATTAAAACAGGCCGTGAAAAGGGAACTCAAAGGATGTGAGGAGTCGACTTCAAGACTGAATTTAACCAATGAGCAGCCAGAGCACTCAACAGCTTTATATCAGACCGTTCAGATTTATGTCTGTGAACTACATATACAATTTACATGCATTTGGATTACGACAAGTGCTGTCAAATCTAACATCTAACATTAAAGTTTGTAAATATATATTTATTTATGCACACACACACACATACATGTTTCATGAATGTGGAATGATACAAATTGGATTTACTGATGTGCTATAGTGTGCTATAGAAATAACGCTGACTTGAGAGTTTTTGGGTGAACTGTTCCTTTAAAACCATCGCATGCTTGTCATGCCAGCTGTTGCCATGGTGTTCTGCGGGCAAGGGCCACACATCTTGGCACTGGTGTAACACGCCAGACTAACACGCCAGACCTGAAAACACTGAAGAGTGTACAATGTGCTGATGACACACACGAGACAGAGACTGATGGAGCTCGTCTGATGCAGATCATGTATCTCCGCTTCACGTGTAAACTAGTGTCTGCTTCACATGTAAACTAGTGTCTGCTTCACATGTAAACTAGTGTCTGCTTCACATATAAACTAGTGTCTGCTTCACATATAAACTAGTGTCCGCTTCACATGTAAACTAGTGTCCGCTTCACATGTAAACTAGTGTCCGCTTCACATATAAACTAGTGTCTGCTTCACATATAAACTAGTGTCTGCTTCACATATAAACTAGTGTCTGCTTCACATATAAACTAGTGTCTGCTTCACATATAAACTAGTGTCCGCTTCACGTGTAAACTAGTGTCCGCTTCACATGTAAACTAGTGTCCGCTTCACGTGTAAACTAGTGTCTGCTTCACATGTAAACTAGTGTCTGCTTCACATGTAAACTAGTGTCTGCTTCACATATAAACTAGTGTCTGCTTCACATATAAACTAGTGTCCGCTTCACATGTAAACTAGTGTCCGCTTCACATGTAAACTAGTGTCCGCTTCACGTGTAAACTAGTGTCTGCTTCACATGTAAACTAGTGTCTGCTTCACATGTAAACTAGTGTCTGCTTCACATATAAACTAGTGTCTGCTTCACATATAAACTAGTGTCCGCTTCACGTGTAAACTAGTGTCTGCTTCACATGTAAACTAGTGTCTGCTTCACATGTAAACTAGTGTCTGCTTCACATATAAACTAGTGTCTGCTTCACATGTAAACTAGTGTCCGCTTCACATATAAACTAGTGTCCGCTTCACGTGTAAACTAGTGTCTGCTTCACATGTAAACTAGTGTCTGCTTCACATGTAAACTAGTGTCTGCTTCACATATAAACTAGTGTCTGCTTCACATATAAACTAGTGTCCGCTTCACATATAAACTAGTGTCCGCTTCACGTGTAAACTAGTGTCTGCTTCACATGTAAACTAGTGTCTGCTTCACATGTAAACTAGTGTCTGCTTCACATATAAACTAGTGTCTGCTTCACATATAAACTAGTGTCCGCTTCACATATAAACTAGTGTCCGCTTCACATATAAACTAGTGTCCGCTTCACATATAAACTAGTGTCTGCTTCACATATAAACTAGTGTCTGCTTCACATATAAACTAGTGTCCGCTTCACATGTAAACTAGTGTCTGCTTCACATATAAACTAGTGTCTGCTTCACATATAAACTAGTGTCTGCTTCACATATAAACTAGTGTCCGCTTCACATGTAAACTAGTGTCTGCTTCACATATAAACTAGTGTCTGCTTCACATATAAACTAGTGTCCGCTTCACATATAAACTAGTGTCCGCTTCACATATAAACTAGTGTCCGCTTCACATATAAACTAGTGTCTGCTTCACGTGTAAACTAGTGTCCGCTTCACATATAAACTAGTGTCCGCTTCACGTGTAAACTAGTGTCCGCTTCACGTGTAAACTAGTGTCTGCTTCACATATAAACTAGTGTCCGCTTCACATATAAACTAGTGTCTGCTTCACATGTAAACTAGTGTCTCCTTCACATATAAACTAGTGTCTGCTTCACATATAAACTAGTGTCTGCTTCACATGTAAACTAGTGTCTGCTTCACATGTAAACTAGTGTCTGCTTCACATGTAAACTAGTGTCCGCTTCACATGTAAACTAGTGTCTGCTTCACATATAAACTAGTGTCTGCTTCACATATAAACTAGTGTCTGCTTCACATATAAACTAGTGTCTGCTTCACATATAAACTAGTGTCCGCTTCACGTGTAAACTAGTGTCTGCTTCACATATAAACTAGTGTCTGCTTCACATGTAAACTAGTGTCTGCTTCACATATAAACTAGTGTCTGCTTCACATATAAACTAGTGTCTGCTTCACATATAAACTAGTGTCTGCTTCACATGTAAACTAGTGTCTGCTTCACATGTAAACTAGTGTCTGCTTCACATATAAACTAGTGTCCGCTTCACGTGTAAACTAGTGTCTGCTTCACATATAAACTAGTGTCTGCTTCACATATAAACTAGTGTCCGCTTCACGTGTAAACTAGTGTCTGCTTCACATATAAACTAGTGTCTGCTTCACATGTAAACTAGTGTCTGCTTCACATGTAAACTAGTGTCTGCTTCACATATAAACTAGTGTCTGCTTCACATGTAAACTAGTGTCTGCTTCACATGTAAACTAGTGTCTGCTTCACATATAAACTAGTGTCTGCTTCACATATAAACTAGTGTCTGCTTCACATGTAAACTAGTGTCTGCTTCACATATAAACTAGTGTCCGCTTCACATGTAAACTAGTGTCTGCTTCACATGTAAACTAGTGTCTGCTTCACATATAAACTAGTGTCTGCTTCACATGTAAACTAGTGTCCGCTTCACATATAAACTAGTGTCTGCTTCACATATAAACTAGTGTCTGCTTCACATGTAAACTAGTGTCTGCTTCACATGTAAACTAGTGTCTGCTTCACATATAAACTAGTGTCTGCTTCACATATAAACTAGTGTCCGCTTCACATATAAACTAGTGTCTGCTTCACATATAAACTAGTGTCTGCTTCACATGTAAACTAGTGTCTGCTTCACATATAAACTAGTGTCTGCTTCACATATAAACTAGTGTCTGCTTCACATGTAAACTAGTGTCTGCTTCACATATAAACTAGTGTCCGCTTCACATGTAAACTAGTGTCTGCTTCACATGTAAACTAGTGTCTGCTTCACATATAAACTAGTGTCTGCTTCACATGTAAACTAGTGTCCGCTTCACATATAAACTAGTGTCTGCTTCACATATAAACTAGTGTCTGCTTCACATGTAAACTAGTGTCTGCTTCACATGTAAACTAGTGTCTGCTTCACATATAAACTAGTGTCTGCTTCACATATAAACTAGTGTCCGCTTCACATATAAACTAGTGTCTGCTTCACATATAAACTAGTGTCTGCTTCACATGTAAACTAGTGTCTGCTTCACATGTAAACTAGTGTCTGCTTCACATATAAACTAGTGTCTGCTTCACATATAAACTAGTGTCTGCTTCACATGTAAACTAGTGTCCGCTTCACATATAAACTAGTGTCTGCTTCACATATAAACTAGTGTCCGCTTCACATATAAACTAGTGTCCGCTTCACATATAAACTAGTGTCTGCTTCACATATAAACTAGTGTCCGCTTCACATATAAACTAGTGTCTGCTTCACATGTAAACTAGTGTCTGCTTCACATGTAAACTAGTGTCTGCTTCACATGTAAACTAGTGTCTGCTTCACATGTAAACTAGTGTCTGCTTCACATATAAACTAGTGTCTGCTTCACATATAAACTAGTGTCTGCTTCACATATAAACTAGTGTCTGCTTCACATATAAACTAGTGTCTGCTTCACATATAAACTAGTGTCTGCTTCACATATAAACTAGTGTCTGCTTCACATGTAAACTAGTGTCTGCTTCACATATAAACTAGTGTCCGCTTCACATGTAAACTAGTGTCTGCTTCACATGTAAACTAGTGTCTGCTTCACATGTAAACTAGTGTCTGCTTCACATGTAAACTAGTGTCTGCTTCACATGTAAACTAGTGTCTGCTTCACATATAAACTAGTGTCTGCTTCACATATAAACTAGTGTCTGCTTCACATGTAAACTAGTGTCTGCTTCACATGTAAACTAGTGTCTGCTTCACATGTAAACTAGTGTCCGCTTCACGTGTAAACTAGTGTCTGCTTCACATATAAACTAGTGTCTGCTTCACATATAAACTAGTGTCTGCTTCACATGTAAACTAGTGTCTGCTTCACATATAAACTAGTGTCCGCTTCACATATAAACTAGTGTCTGCTTCACATGTAAACTAGTGTCCGCTTCACATATAAACTAGTGTCTGCTTCACATATAAACTAGTGTCTGCTTCACATATAAACTAGTGTCCGCTTCACATATAAACTAGTGTCCGCTTCACATATAAACTAGTGTCTGCTTCACATATAAACTAGTGTCTGCTTCACATATAAACTAGTGTCCGCTTCACATATAAACTAGTGTCTGCTTCACATATAAACTAGTGTCCGCTTCACATATAAACTAGTGTCTGCTTCACATGTAAACTAGTGTCTGCTTCACATGTAAACTAGTGTCTGCTTCACATATAAACTAGTGTCTGCTTCACGTGTAAACTAGTGTCTGCTTCACATGTAAACTAGTGTCCGCTTCACATATAAACTAGTGTCCGCTTCACATATGAACTAGTGTCTGCTTCACATGTAAACTAGTGTCTGCTTCACATGTAAACTAGTGTCTGCTTCACATGTAAACTAGTGTCTGCTTCACATATAAACTAGTGTCTGCTTCACGTGTAAACTAGTGTCTGCTTCACATATAAACTAGTGTCTGCTTCACATATAAACTAGTGTCTGCTTCACATATAAACTAGTGTCTGCTTCACATATAAACTAGTGTCTGCTTCACATATAAACTAGTGTCTGCTTCACATGTAAACTAGTGTCTGCTTCACATGTAAACTAGTGTCCGCTTCACATATAAACTAGTGTCCGCTTCACATGTAAACTAGTGTCTGCTTCACATGTAAACTAGTGTCCGCTTCACGTGTAAACTAGTGTCCGCTTCACGTGTAAACTAGTGTCCGCTTCACATGTAAACTAGTGTCCGCTTCACATGTAAACTAGTGTCCGCTTCACATATAAACTAGTGTCCGCTTCACATATAAACTAGTGTCTGCTTCACATATAAACTAGTGTCCGCTTCACATATAAACTAGTGTCCGCTTCACATGTAAACTAGTGTCCGCTTCACATATAAACTAGTGTCCGCTTCACATGTAAACTAGTGTCTGCTTCACATGTAAACTAGTGTCCGCTTCACATATAAACTAGTGTCCGCTTCACATATAAACTAGTGTCCGCTTCACATGTAAACTAGTGTCCGCTTCACATATAAACTAGTGTCCGCTTCACATGTAAACTAGTGTCTGCTTCACATGTAAACTAGTGTCTGCTTCACATGTAAACTAGTGTCTGCTTCACATGTAAACTAGTGTCTGCTTCACATATAAACTAGTGTCCGCTTCACATATAAACTAGTGTCCGCTTCACATGTAAACTAGTGTCCGCTTCACATATAAACTAGTGTCCGCTTCACATGTAAACTAGTGTCTGCTTCACATGTAAACTAGTGTCCGCTTCACATATAAACTAGTGTCCGCTTCACATATAAACTAGTGTCTGCTTCACATGTAAACTAGTGTCCGCTTCACATATAAACTAGTGTCCGCTTCACATGTAAACTAGTGTCTGCTTCACATGTAAACTAGTGTCCGCTTCACATATAAACTAGTGTCCGCTTCACATATAAACTAGTGTCTGCTTCACATGTAAACTAGTGTCCGCTTCACATATAAACTAGTGTCCGCTTCACATATAAACTAGTGTCTGCTTCACATGTAAACTAGTGTCTGCTTCACATGTAAACTAGTGTCCGCTTCACATGTAAACTAGTGTCTGCTTCACATTTAAACTAGTGTCTGCTTCACATATAAACTAGTGTCTGCTTCACATGTAAACTAGTGTCTGCTTCACATGTAAACTAGTGTCCGCTTCACATATAAACTAGTGTCTGCTTCACATGTAAACTAGTGTCCGCTTCACATATAAACTAGTGTCCGCTTCACATATAAACTAGTGTCTGCTTCACATATAAACTAGTGTCTGCTTCACATATAAACTAGTGTCTGCTTCACATATAAACTAGTGTCCGCTTCACATATAAACTAGTGTCCGCTTCACATGTAAACTAGTGTCTGCTTCACATGTAAACTAGTGTCTGCTTCACATATAAACTAGTGTCCGCTTCACATGTAAACTAGTGTCCGCTTCACATATAAACTAGTGTCCGCTTCACATATAAACTAGTGTCTGCTTCACATATAAACTAGTGTCTGCTTCACATGTAAACTAGTGTCCGCTTCACATATAAACTAGTGTCCGCTTCACATATAAACTAGTGTCTGCTTCACATATAAACTAGTGTCTGCTTCACATATAAACTAGTGTCTGCTTCACATATAAACTAGTGTCCGCTTCACATATAAACTAGTGTCCGCTTCACATGTAAACTAGTGTCCGCTTCACATATAAACTAGTGTCCGCTTCACATATAAACTAGTGTCTGCTTCACATGTAAACTAGTGTCAGCTTCACATGTAAACTAGTGTCCGCTTCACATATAAACTAGTGTCTGCTTCACATGTAAACTAGTGTCTGCTTCACATGTAAACTAGTGTCTGCTTCACATATAAACTAGTGTCTGCTTCACATGTAAACTAGTGTCTGCTTCACATGTAAACTAGTGTCTGCTTCACATGTAAACTAGTGTCTGCTTCACATGTAAACTCGTGTCTGCTTCACATGTAAACTAGTGTCTGCTTCACATGTAAACTAGTGTCTGCTTCACATATAAACTAGTGTCCGCTTCACATGTAAACTAGTGTCTGCTTCACATGTAAACTAGTGTCCGCTTCACATGTAAACTAGTGTCTGCTTCACATGTAAACTAGTGTCAGCTTCACATGTAAACTAGTGTCCGCTTCACATATAAACTAGTGTCTGCTTCACATGTAAACTAGTGTCTGCTTCACATATAAACTAGTGTCTGCTTCACATATAAACTAGTGTCCGCTTCACATATAAACTAGTGTCTGCTTCACATGTAAACTAGTGTCTGCTTCACATATAAACTAGTGTCTGCTTCACATATAAACTAGTGTCTGCTTCACATGTAAACTAGTGTCTGCTTCACATGTAAACTAGTGTCTGCTTCACATATAAACTAGTGTCCGCTTCACATATAAACTAGTGTCCGCTTCACATATAAACTAGTGTCTGCTTCACATGTAAACTAGTGTCCGCTTCACATATAAACTAGTGTCCGCTTCACATATAAACTAGTGTCTGCTTCACATGTAAACTAGTGTCTGCTTCACATATAAACTAGTGTCCGCTTCACATGTAAACTAGTGTCTGCTTCACATGTAAACTAGTGTCCGCTTCACATATAAACTAGTGTCTGCTTCACATATAAACTAGTGTCTGCTTCACATGTAAACTAGTGTCCGCTTCACATATAAACTAGTGTCCGCTTCACATATAAACTAGTGTCTGCTTCACATGTAAACTAGTGTCTGCTTCACATGTAAACTAGTGTCTGCTTCACATATAAACTAGTGTCTGCTTCACATGTAAACTAGTGTCCGCTTCACATATAAACTAGTGTCCGCTTCACATATAAACTAGTGTCTGCTTCACATGTAAACTAGTGTCTGCTTCACATGTAAACTAGTGTCTGCTTCACATATAAACTAGTGTCTGCTTCACATATAAACTAGTGTCTGCTTCACATATAAACTAGTGTCTGCTTCACATGTAAACTAGTGTCTGCTTCACATATAAACTAGTGTCTGCTTCACATATAAACTAGTGTCTGCTTCACATGTAAACTAGTGTCCGCTTCACATATAAACTAGTGTCCGCTTCACATATAAACTAGTGTCTGCTTCACATGTAAACTAGTGTCTGCTTCACATATAAACTAGTGTCTGCTTCACATATAAACTAGTGTCTGCTTCACATGTAAACTAGTGTCCGCTTCACATATAAACTAGTGTCCGCTTCACATATAAACTAGTGTCTGCTTCACATGTAAACTAGTGTCTGCTTCACATGTAAACTAGTGTCCGCTTCACATATAAACTAGTGTCTGCTTCACATGTAAACTAGTGTCCGCTTCACATATAAACTAGTGTCCGCTTCACATATAAACTAGTGTCTGCTTCACATGTAAACTAGTGTCCGCTTCACATATAAACTAGTGTCCGCTTCACATATAAACTAGTGTCCGCTTCACATGTAAACTAGTGTCCGCTTCACATATAAACTAGTGTCCGCTTCACATATAAACTAGTGTCTGCTTCACATGTAAACTAGTGTCCGCTTCACATATAAACTAGTGTCCGCTTCACATATAAACTAGTGTCTGCTTCACATGTAAACTAGTGTCTGCTTCACATATAAACTAGTGTCTGCTTCACATATAAACTAGTGTCTGCTTCACATGTAAACTAGTGTCTGCTTCACATGTAAACTAGTGTCCGCTTCACATATAAACTAGTGTCCGCTTCACATGTAAACTAGTGTCTGCTTCACATGTAAACTAGTGTCCGCTTCACATATAAACTAGTGTCCGCTTCACATATAAACTAGTGTCTGCTTCACATATAAACTAGTGTCTGCTTCACATATAAACTAGTGTCTGCTTCACATATAAACTAGTGTCCGCTTCACATATAAACTAGTGTCCGCTTCACATGTAAACTAGTGTCCGCTTCACATATAAACTAGTGTCCGCTTCACATATAAACTAGTGTCTGCTTCACATGTAAACTAGTGTCTGCTTCACATGTAAACTAGTGTCCGCTTCACATGTAAACTAGTGTCTGCTTCACATGTAAACTAGTGTCTGCTTCACATGTAAACTAGTGTCTGCTTCACATGTAAACTAGTGTCTGCTTCACATGTAAACTAGTGTCTGCTTCACATGTAAACTAGTGTCTGCTTCACATGTAAACTAGTGTCCGCTTCACATGTAAACTAGTGTCTGCTTCACATATAAACTAGTGTCTGCTTCACATGTAAACTAGTGTCTGCTTCACATGTAAACTAGTGTCTGCTTCACATGTAAACTAGTGTCTGCTTCACATGTAAACTAGTGTCTGCTTCACATATAAACTAGTGTCCGCTTCACATGTAAACTAGTGTCTGCTTCACATGTAAACTAGTGTCTGCTTCACATGTAAACTAGTGTCTGCTTCACATGTAAACTAGTGTCCGCTTCACATGTAAACTAGTCTCCGCTTCACATGTAAACTAGTGTCTGCTTCACATGTAAACTAGTGTCTGCTTCACATGTAAACTAGTGTCTGCTTCACATATAAACTAGTGTCCGCTTCACATGTAAACTAGTGTCTGCTTCACATATAAACTAGTGTCCGCTTCACATGTAAACTAGTGTCTGCTTCACATGTAAACTAGTGTCTGCTTCACATGTAAACTAGTCTCCGCTTCACATGTAAACTAGTGTCTGCTTCACATATAAACTAGTGTCCGCTTCACATGTAAACTAGTGTCTGCTTCACATGTAAACTAGTGTCTGCTTCACATATAAACTAGTGTCTGCTTCACATGTAAACTAGTGTCTGCTTCACATATAAACTAGTGTCCGCTTCACATATAAACTAGTGTCTGCTTCACATATAAACTAGTGTCCGCTTCACATATAAACTAGTGTCTGCTTCACATGTAAACTAGTGTCTGCTTCACATATAAACTAGTGTCCGCTTCACATATAAACTAGTGTCTGCTTCACATATAAACTAGTGTCTGCTTCACATGTAAACTAGTGTCCGCTTCACATGTAAACTAGTGTCTGCTTCACATGTAAACTAGTGTCTGCTTCACATGTAAACTAGTGTCTGCTTCACATGTAAACTAGTGTCTGCTTCACATGTAAACTAGTGTCTGCTTCACATGTAAACTAGTGTCTGCTTCACATGTAAACTAGTGTCCGCTTCACATGTAAACTAGTGTCTGCTTCACATATAAACTAGTGTCTGCTTCACATGTAAACTAGTGTCTGCTTCACATGTAAACTAGTGTCTGCTTCACATGTAAACTAGTGTCTGCTTCACATGTAAACTAGTGTCTGCTTCACATATAAACTAGTGTCCGCTTCACATGTAAACTAGTGTCTGCTTCACATGTAAACTAGTGTCTGCTTCACATGTAAACTAGTGTCTGCTTCACATGTAAACTAGTGTCCGCTTCACATGTAAACTAGTCTCCGCTTCACATGTAAACTAGTGTCTGCTTCACATGTAAACTAGTGTCTGCTTCACATGTAAACTAGTGTCTGCTTCACATATAAACTAGTGTCCGCTTCACATGTAAACTAGTGTCTGCTTCACATATAAACTAGTGTCCGCTTCACATGTAAACTAGTGTCTGCTTCACATGTAAACTAGTGTCTGCTTCACATGTAAACTAGTCTCCGCTTCACATGTAAACTAGTGTCTGCTTCACATATAAACTAGTGTCCGCTTCACATGTAAACTAGTGTCTGCTTCACATGTAAACTAGTGTCTGCTTCACATATAAACTAGTGTCCGCTTCACATGTAAACTAGTGTCTGCTTCACATATAAACTAGTGTCCGCTTCACATATAAACTAGTGTCTGCTTCACATGTAAACTAGTGTCTGCTTCACATATAAACTAGTGTCCGCTTCACATATAAACTAGTGTCTGCTTCACATATAAACTAGTGTCTGCTTCACATATAAACTAGTGTCTGCTTCACATGTAAACTAGTGTCTGCTTCACATATAAACTAGTGTCTGCTTCACATGTAAACTAGTGTCTGCTTCACATGTAAACTAGTGTCTGCTTCACATATAAACTAGTGTCCGCTTCACATGTAAACTAGTGTCTGCTTCACATATAAACTAGTGTCCGCTTCACATATAAACTAGTGTCTGCTTCACATGTAAACTAGTGTCTGCTTCACATATAAACTAGTGTCCGCTTCACATATAAACTAGTGTCTGCTTCACATGTAAACTAGTGTCTGCTTCACATATAAACTAGTGTCCGCTTCACATATAAACTAGTGTCTGCTTCACATATAAACTAGTGTCTGCTTCACATGTAAACTAGTGTCTGCTTCACATGTAAACTAGTGTCTGCTTCACATGTAAACTAGTGTCTGCTTCACATATAAACTAGTGTCCGCTTCACATGTAAACTAGTGTCCGCTTCACATGTAAACTAGTGTCTGCTTCACATATAAACTAGTGTCCGCTTCACATATAAACTAGTGTCTGCTTCACATGTAAACTAGTGTCTGCTTCACATATAAACTAGTGTCTGCTTCACATGTAAACTAGTGTCTGCTTCACATATAAACTAGTGTCCGCTTCACATGTAAACTAGTGTCCGCTTCACATGTAAACTAGTGTCTGCTTCACATATAAACTAGTGTCCGCTTCACATATAAACTAGTGTCTGCTTCACATGTAAACTAGTGTCTGCTTCACATATAAACTAGTGTCTGCTTCACATATAAACTAGTGTCTGCTTCACATATAAACTAGTGTCTGCTTCACATATAAACTAGTGTCTGCTTCACATATAAACTAGTGTCTGCTTCACATGTAAACTAGTGTCTGCTTCACATATAAACTAGTGTCTGCTTCACATATAAACTAGTGTCTGCTTCACATATAAACTAGTGTCCGCTTCACGTGTAAACTAGTGTCTGCTTCACATATAAACTAGTGTCTGCTTCACATATAAACTAGTGTCTGCTTCACATGTAAACTAGTGTCCGCTTCACATATAAACTAGTGTCCGCTTCACATATAAACTAGTGTCTGCTTCACATGTAAACTAGTGTCTGCTTCACATGTAAACTAGTGTCCGCTTCACATGTAAACTAGTGTCTGCTTCACATGTAAACTAGTGTCCGCTTCACATATAAACTAGTGTCCGCTTCACATATAAACTAGTGTCTGCTTCACATGTAAACTAGTGTCTGCTTCACATATAAACTAGTGTCTGCTTCACATGTAAACTAGTGTCCGCTTCACATATAAACTAGTGTCCGCTTCACATGTAAACTAGTGTCTGCTTCACATGTAAACTAGTGTCTGCTTCACATGTAAACTAGTGTCTGCTTCACATGTAAACTAGTGTCCGCTTCACATATAAACTAGTGTCCGCTTCACATGTAAACTAGTGTCTGCTTCACATATAAACTAGTGTCCGCTTCACATGTAAACTAGTGTCTGCTTCACATGTAAACTAGTGTCTGCTTCACATATAAACTAGTGTCCGCTTCACATATAAACTAGTGTCTGCTTCACATATAAACTAGTGTCTGCTTCACATGTAAACTAGTGTCTGCTTCACATGTAAACTAGTGTCCGCTTCACATGTAAACTAGTGTCTGCTTCACATGTAAACTAGTGTCCGCTTCACATATAAACTAGTGTCCGCTTCACATATAAACTAGTGTCTGCTTCACATGTAAACTAGTGTCTGCTTCACATATAAACTAGTGTCTGCTTCACATGTAAACTAGTGTCTGCTTCACATGTAAACTAGTGTCCGCTTCACATATAAACTAGTGTCCGCTTCACATGTAAACTAGTGTCTGCTTCACATGTAAACTAGTGTCTGCTTCACATGTAAACTAGTGTCTGCTTCACATGTAAACTAGTGTCCGCTTCACATATAAACTAGTGTCCGCTTCACATGTAAACTAGTGTCTGCTTCACATATAAACTAGTGTCCGCTTCACATGTAAACTAGTGTCTGCTTCACATGTAAACTAGTGTCTGCTTCACATATAAACTAGTGTCCGCTTCACATATAAACTAGTGTCTGCTTCACATGTAAACTAGTGTCTGCTTCACATGTAAACTAGTGTCCGCTTCACATATAAACTAGTGTCCGCTTCACATATAAACTAGTGTCTGCTTCACATATAAACTAGTGTCTGCTTCACATATAAACTAGTGTCTGCTTCACATATAAACTAGTGTCCGCTTCACATATAAACTAGTGTCTGCTTCACATGTAAACTAGTGTCCGCTTCACATGTAAACTAGTGTCCGCTTCACATATAAACTAGTGTCCGCTTCACATATAAACTAGTGTCTGCTTCACATATAAACTAGTGTCTGCTTCACATATAAACTAGTGTCTGCTTCACATATAAACTAGTGTCTGCTTCACATATAAACTAGTGTCTGCTTCACATGTAAACTAGTGTCTGCTTCACATGTAAACTAGTGTCCGCTTCACATGTAAACTAGTGTCTGCTTCACATGTAAACTAGTGTCTGCTTCACATGTAAACTAGTGTCCGCTTCACATGTAAACTAGTGTCCGCTTCACATGTAAACTAGTGTCTGCTTCACATGTAAACTAGTGTCCGCTTCACATGTAAACTAGTGTCTGCTTCACATATAAACTAGTGTCCGCTTCACATGTAAACTAGTGTCTGCTTCACATGTAAACTAGTGTCTGCTTCACATGTAAACTAGTGTCTGCTTCACATATAAACTAGTGTCCGCTTCACATATAAACTAGTGTCCGCTTCACATATAAACTAGTGTCCGCTTCACATGTAAACTAGTGTCTGCTTCACATATAAACTAGTGTCTGCTTCACATATAAACTAGTGTCCGCTTCACATATAAACTAGTGTCTGCTTCACATATAAACTAGTGTCTGCTTCACATATAAACTAGTGTCTGCTTCACATGTAAACTAGTCTCCGCTTCACATGTAAACTAGTGTCTGCTTCACATATAAACTAGTGTCCGCTTCACATGTAAACTAGTGTCTGCTTCACATATAAACTAGTGTCCGCTTCACATATAAACTAGTGTCTGCTTCACATGTAAACTAGTGTCTGCTTCACATGTAAACTAGTGTCCGCTTCACATGTAAACTAGTGTCTGCTTCACATATAAACTAGTGTCCGCTTCACATATAAACTAGTGTCTGCTTCACATGTAAACTAGTGTCTGCTTCACATATAAACTAGTGTCCGCTTCACATATAAACTAGTGTCCGCTTCACATATAAACTAGTGTCCGCTTCACGTGTAAACTAGTGTCCGCTTCACATATAAACTAGTGTCCGCTTCACGTGTAAACTAGTGTCCGCTTCACATATAAACTAGTGTCCGCTTCACGTGTAAACTAGTGTCCGCTTCACATATAAACTAGTGTCCGCTTCACGTGTAAACTAGTGTCCGCTTCACATGTAAACTAGTGTCCGCTTCACGTGTAAACTAGTGTCCGCTTCACGTGTAAACTAGTGTCTGCTTCACATGTAAACTAGTGTCTGCTTCACATGTAAACTAGTGTCTGCTTCACATGTAAACTAGTGTCTGCTTCACATGTAAACTAGTGTCTGCTTCACATGTAAACTAGTGTCTGCTTCACATGTAAACTAGTGTCTGCTTCACATGTAAACTAGTGTCTGCTTCACATATAAACTAGTGTCCGCTTCACATGTAAACTAGTGTCTGCTTCACATATAAACTAGTGTCCGCTTCACATGTAAACTAGTGTCCGCTTCACATATAAACTAGTGTCCGCTTCACGTGTAAACTAGTGTCCGCTTCACATGTAAACTAGTGTCCGCTTCACATATAAACTAGTGTCCGCTTCACGTGTAAACTAGTGTCCGCTTCACGTGTAAACTAGTGTCTGCTTCACATGTAAACTAGTGTCTGCTTCACATGTAAACTAGTGTCCGCTTCACATGTAAACTAGTGTCTGCTTCACATGTAAACTAGTGTCTGCTTCACATGTAAACTAGTGTCTGCTTCACATGTAAACTAGTGTCTGCTTCACATGTAAACTAGTGTCTGCTTCACATGTAAACTAGTGTCTGCTTCACATGTAAACTAGTCACCGCTTCACATGTAAACTAGTGTCTGCTTCACATGTAAACTAGTGTCTGCTTCACATGTAAACTAGTGTCTGCTTCACATGTAAACTAGTGTCTGCTTCACATGTAAACTAGTGTCTGCTTCACATATAAACTAGTGTCTGCTTCACATGTAAACTAGTGTCTGCTTCACATGTAAACTAGTCACCGCTTCACATGTAAACTAGTCTCCGCTTCACGTGTAAACTAGTGTCTGCTTCACATGTAAACTAGTGTCTGCTTCACATGTAAACTAGTGTCTGCTTCACATGTAAACTAGTGTCTGCTTCACATGTAAACTAGTGTCTGCTTCACATGTAAACTAGTGTCTGCTTCACATATAAACTAGTGTCCGCTTCACATGTAAATTAGTGTCTGCTTCACATGTAAACTAGTGTCTGCTTCACATGTAAACTAGTGTCTGCTTCACATGTAAACTAGTGTCTGCTTCACATGTAAACTAGTTATGCTCTAAAAGCAATTTAAAGAATGATGTAAAGTATTTGACAGTGCTTGCATTATCAGTGATGTGACATCACAGCGCACATGTGTATCTACAATGACTCAAAACTAAGTGTTCGCGATCTAACACTGCAAAGAAAATACATTTTATTAATTTTCATTACTTTTTCAGGCCCTGGAAAACAATTGTTTTCTAAGTGTGTGAGAATACTGCTCCTAAATAATCACTTCTTCTTTTAAAGGCAATTAAACTAAATAAAATTACCTAAAAATATCACATTTACAGATTAAATCTCATATATCCGCCAATGGGGTAAGAAAAACTTAACTCAAAGGGAAAAGATGATTTTTTCTAACCCCATTGGCAGATTTGAAGCATGCATAAACACACACTCACTGTGATTTGAAACACAGAGGTGCTCTGATCACTGCATATGCTGCTCAACCACAACAAACAACACAAGCAGGTCATCAGTTAAAAGGGCAACACTTGTTAAGACATTTAGAGCGACTTACACTGAATGTTGAGTGTCCAGAAGTGAACATCTACAGCAGCCAAATGGAGCTGAGAGTGAAGCATATGAAGAACAACAGAACAATCCTCAGCCGTTGTGTGTGTGTTCATGCGAGCATGAAGCGTGCAGTGGGGAATCCATCAACCCCTCCAACACACAGGACATGCCGCCGGCCTCGGCTCGCTCACAACAAAGGGCCAGCGCAGTTAAAAACTACTGTTAACTTCTGACCACTATTGACCACTACTGACAACTACTGACCACTACTGACAACTACTGTTAACTTCTGACCACTACTGACAACTACTGACCACTACTGACAACTACTGTTAACTTCTGACCACTACTGACAACTACTGACCACTACTGACAACTACTGTTAACTTCTGACCACTACTGACAACTACTGTTAACTTCTGACCACTATTGACCACTACTGACAACTACTGACCACTACTGACAACTACTGTTAACTTCTGACCACTACTGACAACTACTGACCACTACTGACAACTACTGTTAACTTCTGACCACTACTGACAACTACTGACAACTACTGTTAACTTCTGACCACTACTGACAACTACTGACAACTACTGTTAACTTCTGACCACTACTGACAACTACAGACCACTACTGACCACTACTGACCACTACTGACCACTACTGACAACAACAGACCACTTCTGACCACTACTGACAACTACCGTTAACTTCTGACCACTACTGACAACTACTGACCACTACTGACAACTACTGACCACTACTGACCACTACAGACCACTACTGACAACTACTGTTAACTTCTGACCACTACTGACCACTTCTGACAACTACTGTTAACTTCTGACCACTACTGACAACTACTGACCACTACTGACAACTACAGACCACTACTGACCACTACTGACCACTACTGACCACTACAGACCACTACTGACAACTACTGTTAACTTCTGACCACTACTGACCACTACAGACCACTACTGACAACTACTGTTAACTTCTGACCACTACTGACCACTACTGACCACTACTGACAACTACTGTTAACTTCTGACCACTACTGACAACTACTGACCACTACTGACAACTACTGACCACTACTGACAACAACAGACCACTACTGACAACTACTGACCACTACTGACAACAACAGACCACTTCTGACCACTACTGACAACTACCGTTAACTTCTGACCACTACTGACAACTACAGGCCACTACTGACAACAACAGACCACTTCTGAACACTACTGACAACAACTGACAACTTCTGACCACTACTGACCAGTACTGACAACTAGAGACCACTTCTGACCACTTCTGACCAATACTGACCACTACAGAAAACGAGAGACAACTTCTGACCACTACTGAAAACTACTGACAACTACTGACCACTACAGACACCTACTGACTACTTCTAACAACTTCTGACCACCACTGACCCCTACTGACAACTACAGATCACTACTGACCCCTACTGACCACTACAGACCACTACTGACCACTACTGACCACTACTGACCACTACTGACAACTACAGACCACTACTGACCACTACTGACCACTACTGACAACAACAGACCACTTCTGACCACTACTGACAACTACCGTTAACTTCTGACCACTACTGACAACTACAGACCACTACTGACAACAACAGACCACTTCTGAACACTACTGACAACAACTGACAACTTCTGACCACTACTGACCAGTACTGACAACTAGAGACCACTTCTGACCACTTCTGACCAATACTGACCACTACAGAAAACGAGAGACAACTTCTGACCACTACTGACAACTACTGACAACTACAGACCACTACTGACCACTACAGACCACTACTGACCACTACTGACCACTACAGACCACTACTGACAACTACTGTTAACTTCTGACCACTACTGACCACTACAGACCACTACTGACAACTACTGTTAACTTCTGACCACTACTGACCACTACTGACCACTACTGACAACTACTGTTAACTTCTGACCACTACTGACAACTACTGACCACTACTGACAACTACAGACCACTACTGACCACTACTGACCACTACTGACAACAACAGACCACTTCTGACCACTACTGACAACTACCGTTAACTTCTGACCACTACTGACAACTACAGACCACTACTGACAACAACAGACCACTTCTGAACACTACTGACAACAACTGACAACTTCTGGCCACTACTGACCAGTACTGACAACTAGAGACCACTTCTGACCACTTCTGACCAATACTGACCACTACAGAAAACGAGAGACAACTTCTGACCACTACTGACAACTACTGACAACTACTGACCACTACAGACCACTACTGACTACTTCTAACAACTTCTGACCACCACTGACCCCTACTGACAACTACAGATCACTACTGACCCCTACTGACCACTACAGACCACTACTGACCACTACTGACCACTACTAACCCCTACTGACCACTACAGACGACTACTGACTACAGACCACTACTGACCACTAATGACAACTACTGACCACTACTGACAACTACTGACCACTACAGACCACTACTGACCACTACTGACCAAACTACTGACCACTACTGACCACTACTGACAACTACTGACCACTACTGACAA
>NC_137103.1:58008510-58013510 GCF_949357685.1 Gobio gobio | reverse complement strand
ACTGATCTTAGGTACAGGGATGATGGAGGATCGTTTGAAGGAGGTGGGGACAACAGATGTAGCAAGGGACTCGTTAAATATGGATGTAAAGAGCCCTGCGAGCTGATCAGCACAGGACCGCAGAACACGACCTGAAATACCATCCGGCCCAGCAGCTTTCCTGACATCCACACGTTTGAGTGCCCTCCGAACCTCGTCCTCCGAGACAGAGATCACGTGACCGTTGCTGCTCTGAGGGACTCTCTCTGACGCGTCACTCGCCGGAGTCGCGCTGCCGCGATTACCATCAAAGCGAGCGTAGAAAGAGTTTAACTCGTTCACCAATAACGGATCAGCTCTCACCTCTGCAGAGGATTTAGTTCCAAAAGCACAGATGGATCTCAGTCCCTGCCACATCCGCCGGGAGTCGTTGAGTTGGAAATGAGATTCCACTCGGTCTTTATAGCGGAGTTTTGCGGCTTTAACGGCGCGCCGGAGGGCGTAACATGAAGCTTTGTTCTCCCTCATATCCCCCGTTAGGAGACCGGCATTGTACGCGATAGTGCGCGTGTTAACTGCAGTGCGGATTGAACTGTCCACCCACGGTTTCTGATTAGGGAAGGACGTTATAGTTAATGTTTGTGTGGCTTGCTCTGTCAGTGTGTTAATAAAGCAGAGCGCCACTTCTGTGAACTCGCTGACGTCTTCAGAACTCGCGCGGAACATGTCCCAGTCGACGTCATCAAGAGCTGCCTGTAGCGTGATCTCTGAATGGGATGACCAGCGTTTGACTTCCCTCCTCACCGGGGGCTCTTGAACGAGCCTTTGTTTATATTCCGGTGTGAGGAAAATGGCGGCATGGTCCGATTTGCCAAAAGCTGGCTGTGAACGAGCTTTGTAGGCGTTCTTAAACGGAGAGTAGCAATGATCCAGTGTGTTTGCTCCTCGTGTGGGACAGGAGACATGCTGGTGAAAGTTTGGCAATACTTTCTTTAGGTTTGCTTTGTTAAAATCACCCGCGACGATGAAAGCAGCGTCGGGGTGTTTGTTTATGAAGCCGCTGGTCACATCATGGAGGGCAGATAAAGCCAGCCCCGTGTCTGCCTGTGGTGGAATATAAACGGCAGTAGCGATGACCGAGGAAAACTCCCTCGGCAGGTAGAAAGGCCGGCACATGAGAGTTAAATGTTCCAAGTGAGGCGAGCAGGATCGCGAAAGAATGGAGATGTTCCTAGGATCGCACCATTTCTTGTTTATCATGAAACACACTCCACCGCCTTTAGATTTCCCGGCCTCGGCTGTTCTGTCCATCCGAAAAACAGAGAAGTTCTCGGACGGCGTCACGGCTGTATCCGGGACCGCTGGCGTGAGCCATGTTTCGGACAGACAATAGATGTTGCAGTCTCTCATGTCCCGTTGAAAACTTATCCTGGCTCTAAGATCGTCCATCTTATTCTCCAAGGATTGGACATTTGCGAGCAAAATGCTCGGGAGAGGAGGACTGAATGCTCTTTTTCTCAGTCTGTTGCGGATCCCAGCGCGTTTCCCGCGGTGTTTTTTGAATCTTCGCCGTCGACTCGAGTGGCCATTGTTCAACTCGGCGTCCCGGCGAATCTCAGATGGAAGATTGGAGAAAGTGTCCTGAAACAGGTCAGTGTAGCGGTAACCAATTTCCAGAAGTGTTTTGCTGTCGTAACAGATCAAAGCAGATGATCCGTTGGAAAAAATAGAGAGTAAAAGAGAGTAGAATAATAAATAAAAGCAAAGTCTTAGCGGAGCGACCTGAACGGCGACCGAGCACGGCGGCGCCATCTTACCATCTGATTATTACACACACACACACACACACACACACACACACACACACACACACACACACACACACACACACACACACACACACACACACACACACACACACACACACTGATTATCACACACACTCACACACACACACACACACACTGATTATTACACACACACACACACACACACAAACTGATTATTACACACACACACACACACACACACACTCTCTGATTATTACACAAACACACACACACACACACACACTCTGATTATTACACACACACACACACACACACACACACACACACACACACACACACACATACACACTCTGATTATTACACACACACACACACACACACACACACACACACACACACACACACACACACACACACACACACACACACACTCTCTGGTTATTACACACACACACACACACACACACACTCTGATTATTACACACACACACACACACACACACACACACACACACACACACACACACACACACACACACACACACACACACACACACACACACACACACACTCTCTGATTATTACACACACACACACACACACACACTCTGATTATTACACACACACACACACACACACACACACACACACACACACACACACACACACAAACTGATTATTACACACACACACACACACACACTCTGATTATTACACACACACACACACACACACACACACACACACACACACACACACACACACACACACACACACACACACACACACACACACACACTCTGATTATTACACACACACACACACACACACACACACACACACACACACACACACTGATTATTACACACACACACACACACACACACACACACACACACACACACACACACACATACACACTCTGATTATTGCACACACACACACACACACACACACACTCTGATTATTACACACACACACACACACACACACACACACACACACATACACACTCTGATTATTACACACACACACACACACACACACACACACACACACACACACACACACACTCTCTGGTTATTACGCACACACACACACACACACACACACACACACACACACACACACACACACACACACATGTTGGGTTTTCATGTTTTATGGGGACTTTCCATAGGCGTAATGGTTTTTATACTGTACATACCGTATATTCTATCCCCCTACACTGCCCCTAAACCTACCCATCACACACACACACACACACACACACACACACACACACACACACACACTGCCCCTGCCCCTAAACCTAACCATCACAGGAGACATTCTGCAATTGTACATTTTCAAAAAACATCACTTAGTCTGATTTATAAGATGTTTTCCTCATGGGGACCTAAAAATGTCCCCACAAGGATGAGGATTTCGGATATTGCTATCTTTGTGGGGACATTTTGTCCCCATAACGTGATGATTACCAGTCCACACACACACACACACACACACACACACACACACTCTGGAGAAGAGTTCAGACTCTCCTCATGTCAACACTGAATCCTCTCGTGGTGCAGCACAACTTGCTTTTAAAGGGAAAGAGAGATGAGGCTCTGATTGGTTTATTGCTCGTTACGCCCAAAACACAGCCATGACTCATGAAGAGACGAGGGACGGCCCACATTCTTCAAAATATCATCTTCTGTGTTCAGCAGAAGAAGAAACTCCTACAGGTTTGGAACAAGCCTGTAGTGCTCCAGTCAGAAATTGAAGCTTTCGCGCCTCGATCGCCCCCCGGTGGCCGGTCCCAGTATAGCTCCTAAACCCCGCCTCTCCATGTATTTCAATGGGCGCGAGACACACTAAACTATTTAATTACACTTCAAATAATTGTTTCCTAAAGATGGTTTCTGTCATTTTAGGCAGTTTTTATTACAATAATTTCATTTCAAGTGTTCGTTTTTTAAATAAGTTTAGTTTTAGTGAGTTATTTGATGCTATAAAAACGGGGGTGTGACGTCATGATTGACAGCTGAGATTGACGGCTTCTCTGAGTGAAGTTGTCACTGAGGCACTAACGGACTTTTTTCTGGATTTTTGTGAGGAGATTGGAGCTTTAGCTTTCATTTCTACACTTCCATAACTGTTTATTTCACACCAACATAATTAATTATTCTGCATCTGTGAGAGTGTGGGCAGGCTTTTGATAATCGCGCCTCTACTTCCTGTTCTCTACTGCGCAACTCCGGTCCCGAGATCGCTACTGCGCAGACTCGGTCCCAAGATGTCAGCGCCGTGAGCGGGCCTATGAAAGCTTCAACTTTGGTCAGCGGAAGTCAATGGAGTCGCGTCGTCCATATTTTTTTACAGTCTATGGTTTGGAACAACATGAGGGCGAGTAAATGATGACAGAACTTCCATCTTTGTGTGAACTGTGCCTTTAAATGTTCAGTGGGCTTGCCATACTCTGTCTGTCAACAGATATTCCAGACGACACGTGACAGCGGAGTGAACTGTGATTGGCTGCTGGATCTGTGTGGGATCAGACATGCATATCGACCACAAAGTGGGACTCAAGTACCCTCCAAAATCACAAGTGACAGATGGGACGGCCATCGCACCAAATCAACACGAAGCGAACAATTAGAGAACAACACAACTGACCCGCATCTGACCCGCATCTGACCCACAACTGACCCATATCTGACCCGCATCTGACCCACAACTGACCCGCATCTGACCCACAACTGACCCGCATCTGACCCACAACTGACCCGCATCTGACCCACAACTGACCCGCATCTGACCCGCATCTGACCCGCATCTGACCCGCATCTGACCCGCATCTGACCCACATCTGACCCGCATCTGACCCGCATCTGACCCGCATCTGACCCACATCTGACCCGCATCTGACCCGCATCTGACCCGCATCTGACCCACATCTGACCCGCATCTGACCCGCATCTGACCCGCATCTGACCCACATCTGACCCGCATCTGACCCGCATCTGACCCGCATCTGACCCGCATCTGACCCACAACTGACCTCAATATAAACCGTCCCAACACTCAACCTGAGCCTGAGCTGTCAGCTTAAACACTGCTCAAATCAAAATAATTATAGATTATGTTTAATAATATTAATTTATACTTATTATATGCTATGGAGGACAAAACCTGCAAAAAACAATAAATAAATAGGCAAATAAATAAATAAACAAACAAAAT
>NC_137103.1:57981010-58001010 GCF_949357685.1 Gobio gobio | reverse complement strand
TGTCACAGATCTGCACCTAACAAACTCTACACATATGAGGAAACTCATGAGGATGAACAGCTTTGGGTCTCTGCAGAGTCAGTAAACTCAGGAACTCAAGAGCCGAATGAAAGTCTGACACATGGAAAGAAGAACATTTGCAGTTTTCCAGAGAAACATCTGTTGATGTGATGTCGAAGCACTCGAGGGAAGACGCCGTGTTCTCGTATAAAGCCTGCGATTGTTTCTGAGAGCAGATCGTGTTCAGATGGAAGATTCTCCTGTGAAACGCCTGTTTGATCAACCGCAGAACTAAAGACAGCTCACATCTCCTGAATATAACACACACTATATCGCCAAACATTGCACATGATCCCATTCTCCATCCGTAGGGTTTAATATGGAGCTCTACCAGCTCCAGCTCTTCTTTCCTCAAGGTTTAGGAGTGTGTTTATGGGGATTCTTCATTAGTGATGTTGGACGAGAAGGCCTGGCTCTCAGTCTCCGCTCTAATTCATCCCAAAGCTGTTCTATCGGGTTGAGGTCAGGACTCCAGTTCCTCCACCAAACTCCTCATCCATGTCTTTATGGAGACGCTTTGAGCACTGGTCATGCTGGGACAGGAAGGGGCCGTCCCCAAACTGGTCCCATAAAAATGGGAGCATGAAATTGTCCAAAATGTCTTGGGGAAGCATTAAAAGAATGGCTTTTTGAATTGTTTGCATTTATTTACAACACAACATAATCCAAACATAAATCACAAAGGACAAAAAGTGGGACAAAAATAAGGGACAATAGTGGTTCTTTATAAGTGTTAACGCCCCGTGTGAATGCAGCGTCACTCATAAAGACGGTGTTTGCCTCCATCTAGTGGTGTAATAATGAAACTGTCACTGAAGTCGACTATCACAATCACTAACGGACCCTTTCTCAACACCAAACACGGCATATTATTTATATAACATAATATTTATTAAACAATATTTAAATTAACAATTATAAAAGACAAAAGGAAATAAAACACAAATATAGCCTGTTCCCACAAAGTTGGGAGCATGAAATTGTCCAAAATGTCTTGGTGAAGCAGTAAGAGTTCCTTTCACTGGAACTAACCTCTGAAAAACAACCCCCACCCCATAATCCCCCCTCCACCAAACTTTACACTACACACAAGTCCCGTTCTCCTGGCAACCGCTAAACTCAGACTCGTCCATGGGATTGTCAGACAGAGAAGCGTGATTGGTCACTCAGAGAACACGTCTCCACTGCTCTAGAGTCCAGTGGTGGCGCGCTTTACCCCACTGCATCCCACGCTTTGCATTGCACTTGGTGATGTGCGGCTTGGATGAGCGGCTCGGCCATGGAAACCCATTCCATGAAGCTCTACACACTGTTCTTGAGCTCATCTGAAGGACACAGAAGTTTGGAGGTCTGGAGCTCTTGACACTGCAGAAAGTTGGCCACTTCTGTGACCCTCAGCATGCGCTGACCCGCTCTGTGACCTTCAGCATGCGATGACCCCGCTCTGTGACCCTCAGCATGTGCTGACCCCGCTCTGTGGCCCTCAGCATGCGATGACCCCGCTCTGTGACCCTCAGCATGCGCTGACCCCGCTCTGTGGCCCTCAGCATGCGCTGACCCCGCTCTGTGACCCTCAGCATGAGCTGACCCCGCTCTGTGACCCTCAGCATGAGCTGACCCCGCTCTGTGTCCCTCAGCATGAGCTGACCCCGCTCTGTGACCCTCAGCATGCGATGACCCCGCTCTGTGTCCCTCAGCATGAGCTGACCCCGCTCTGTGACCCTCAGCATGCGCTGACCCCGCTCTGTGACCCTCAGCATGAGCTGACCCCGCTCTGTGACCCTCAGCATGAGCTGACCCCGCTCTGTGACCCTCAGCATGCGATGACCCCGCTCTGTGTCCCTCAGCATGAGCTGACCCCGCTCTGTGGCCCTCAGCATGCGCTGACCCCGCTCTGTGACCCTCAGCATGTGCTGACCCCGCTCTGTGGCCCTCAGCATGCGCTGACCCCGCTCTGTGGCCCTCAGCATGCGCTGACCCCGCTCTGTGACCCTCAGCATGTGCTGACCCCGCTCTGTGGCCCTCAGCATGCGCTGACCCCGCTCTGTGACCCTCAGCATGCGATGACCCCGCTCTGTGGCCCTCAGCATGCGCTGACCCCGCTCTGTGACCCTCAGCATGCGCTGACCCCGCTCTGTGGCCCTCAGCATGCGCTGACCCCGCTCTGTGACCCTCAGCATGCGCTGACCCCGCTCTGTGACCCTCAGCATGCGCTGACCCCGCTCTGTGACCCTCAGCATGAGCTGACCCCACTCTGTGACCCTCAGCATGAGCTGACCCCGCTCTGTGACCCTCAGCATGCGATGACCCCGCTCTGTGTCCCTCAGCATGAGCTGACCCCGCTCTGTGGCCCTCAGCATGCGCTGACCCCGCTCTGTGACCCTCAGCATGTGCTGACCCCGCTCTGTGGCCCTCAGCATGAGCTGACCCCACTCTGTGACCCTCAGCATGAGCTGACCCCGCTCTGTGACCCTCAGCATGCGATGACCCCGCTCTGTGTCCCTCAGCATGAGCTGACCCCACTCTGTGACCCTCAGCATGAGCTGACCCCGCTCTGTGACCCTCAGCATGAGCTGACCCCGCTCTGTGACCCTCAGCATGCGATGACCCCGCTCTGTGTCCCTCAGCATGAGCTGACCCCGCTCTGTGACCCTCAGCATGAGCTGACCCCGCTCTGTGACCCTCAGCATGCGATGACCCCGCTCTGTGACCCTCAGCATGCGCTGACCCCGCTCTGTGACCCTCAGCATGCGCTGACCCCGCTCTGTGGCCCTCAGCATGCGCTGACCCCGCTCTGTGGCCCTCAGCATGCGCTGACCCCGCTCTGTGGCCCTCAGCATGCGCTGACCCCGCTCTGTGACCCTCAGCATGTGCTGACCCCGCTCTGTGGCCCTCAGCATGCGCTGACCCCGCTCTGTGACCCTCAGCATGCGCTGACCCCGCTCTGTGACCCTCAGCATGCGCTGACCCCGCTCTGTGGCCCTCAGCATGCGCTGACCCCGCTCTGTGACCCTCAGCATGTGCTGACCCCGCTCTGTGGCCCTCAGCATGCGCTGACCCCGCTCTGTGGCCCTCAGCATGCGCTGACCCCGCTCTGTGACCCTCAGCATGCGCTGACCCCGCTCTGTGACCCTCAGCATGCGCTGACCCCGCTCTGTGACCCTCAGCATGCGCTGACCCCGCTCTGTGACCCTCAGCATGAGCTGACCCCACTCTGTGACCCTCAGCATGAGCTGACCCCGCTCTGTGACCCTCAGCATGCGATGACCCCGCTCTGTGTCCCTCAGCATGAGCTGACCCCGCTCTGTGGCCCTCAGCATGCGCTGACCCCGCTCTGTGACCCTCAGCATGTGCTGACCCCGCTCTGTGGCCCTCAGCATGAGCTGACCCCACTCTGTGACCCTCAGCATGAGCTGACCCCGCTCTGTGACCCTCAGCATGCGATGACCCCGCTCTGTGGCCCTCAGCATGCGCTGACCCCGCTCTGTGACCCTCAGCATGCGATGACCCCACTCTGTGGCCCTCAGCATGCGCTGACCCCGCTCTGTGACCCTCAGCATGCGCTGACCCCGCTCTGTGGCCCTCAGCATGCGCTGACCCCGCTCTGTGACCCTCAGCATGCGCTGACCCCGCTCTGTGACCCTCAGCATGCGCTGACCCCGCTCTGTGACCCTCAGCATGAGCTGACCCCACTCTGTGACCCTCAGCATGAGCTGACCCCGCTCTGTGACCCTCAGCATGAGCTGACCCCGCTCTGTGACCCTCAGCATGTGCTGATCCCGCTCTGTGGCCCTCAGCATGCGCTGACCCCGCTCTGTGGCCCTCAGCATGCGCTGACCCCGCTCTGTGACCCTCAGCATGCGCTGACCCCGCTCTGTGGCCCTCAGCATGCGCTGACCCCGCTCTGTGACCCTCAGCATGCGCTGACCCCGCTCTGTGACCCTCAGCATGCGCTGACCCCGCTCTGTGACCCTCAGCATGAGCTGACCCCACTCTGTGACCCTCAGCATGAGCTGACCCCGCTCTGTGACCCTCAGCATGCGATGACCCCGCTCTGTGTCCCTCAGCATGAGCTGACCCCGCTCTGTGGCCCTCAGCATGCGCTGACCCCGCTCTGTGACCCTCAGCATGCGCTGACCCCGCTCTGTGGCCCTCAGCATGAGCTGACCCCACTCTGTGACCCTCAGCATGAGCTGACCCCGCTCTGTGACCCTCAGCATGCGATGACCCCGCTCTGTGTCCCTCAGCATGAGCTGACCCCACTCTGTGACCCTCAGCATGAGCTGACCCCGCTCTGTGACCCTCAGCATGAGCTGACCCCGCTCTGTGACCCTCAGCATGCGATGACCCCGCTCTGTGTCCCTCAGCATGAGCTGACCCCGCTCTGTGACCCTCAGCATGCGCTGACCCCGCTCTGTGACCCTCAGCATGAGCTGACCCCGCTCTGTGACCCTCAGCATGCGATGACCCCGCTCTGTGACCCTCAGCATGCGCTGACCCCGCTCTGTGGCCCTCAGCATGAGCTGACCCCACTCTGTGACCCTCAGCATGAGCTGACCCCGCTCTGTGACCCTCAGCATGCGATGACCCCGCTCTGTGTCCCTCAGCATGAGCTGACCCCACTCTGTGAGCCTCAGCATGAGCTGACCCCGCTCTGTGACCCTCAGCATGAGCTGACCCCGCTCTGTGACCCTCAGCATGCGATGACCCCGCTCTGTGACCCTCAGCATGAGCTGACCCCGCTCTGTGACCCTCAGCATGCGCTGACCCCGCTCTGTGACCCTCAGCATGAGCTGACCCCACTCTGTGGCCCTCAGCATGCGCTGACCCCGCTCTGTGGCCCTCAGCATGAGCTGACCCCGCTCTGTGACCCTCAGCATGCGATGACCCCGCTCTGTGTCCCTCAGCATGAGCTGACCCCACTCTGTGACCCTCAGCATGAGCTGACCCCGCTCTGTGACCCTCAGCATGAGCTGACCCCGCTCTGTGACCCTCAGCATGAGCTGACCCCGCTCTGTGACCCTCAGCATGCGCTGACCCCGCTCTGTGACCCTCAGCATGAGCTGACCCCACTCTGTGGCCCTCAGCATGCGCTGACCCCGCTCTGTGGCCCTCAGCATGAGCTGACCCCGCTCTGTGACCCTCAGCATGCGATGACCCCGCTCTGTGACCCTCAGCATGAGCTGACCCCGCTCTGTGGCCCTCAGCATGCGATGACCCCGCTCTGTGACCCTCAGCATGTGCTGACCCCGCTCTGTGACCCTCAGCATGCGATGACCCCGCTCTGTGTCCCTCAGCATGAGCTGACCCCGCTCTGTGACCCTCAGCATGAGCTGACCCCGCTCTGTGACCCTCAGCATGCGATGACCCCGCTCTGTGACCCTCAGCATGCGCTGACCCCGCTCTGTGACCCTCAGCATGCGCTGACCCCGCTCTGTGGCCCTCAGCATGCGCTGACCCCGCTCTGTGACCCTCAGCATGTGCTGACCCCGCTCTGTGGCCCTCAGCATGCGCTGACCCCGCTCTGTGACCCTCAGCATGAGCTGACCCCGCTCTGTGACCCTCAGCATGCGATGACCCCGCTCTGTGACCCTCAGCATGTGCTGACCCCGCTCTGTGACCCTCAGCATGTGCTGACCCCGCTCTGTGACCCTCAGCATGCGCTGACCCCGCTCTGTGACCCTCAGCATGTGCTGACCCCGCTCTGTGACCCTCAGCATGAGCTGACCCCGCTCTGTGACCCTCAGCATGCGATGACCCCGCTCTGTGGCCCTCAGCATGCGCTGACCCCGCTCTGTGACCCTCAGCATGTGCTGACCCCGCTCTGTGGCCCTCAGCATGCGCTGACCCCGCTCTGTGACCCTCAGCATGAGCTGACCCCGCTCTGTGACCCTCAGCATGCGATGACCCCGCTCTGTGACCCTCAGCATGTGCTGACCCCGCTCTGTGACCCTCAGCATGTGCTGACCCCGCTCTGTGACCCTCAGCATGCGCTGACCCCGCTCTGTGACCCTCAGCATGTGCTGACCCCGCTCTGTGACCCTCAGCATGAGCTGACCCCGCTCTGTGACCCTCAGCATGCGATGACCCCGCTCTGTGACCCTCAGCATGTGCTGACCCCGCTCTGTGATTTCACTTTGTGGCTGAGCTGCTGTTGTTCCCAATCGCTTCCACTTTCTTATAATCCCACTAACAGTTGAGTGTGGAATATTTAGTAGAGAGGAAATTTTAAAGTTTGTCTCTCCTGTTCATAACTCCAGTGTAGATCAGCTGTACACACACACACACACACACACACACACACACACACACACACACACACACACACACACACACACACACACACACACACACACACACACACACACACACACACACACACACACACACCAGTGTAGATCAGCTGTTCTCTATGTGAATATATAGTGTGATTTATCATCATTCCTCCAGTCTTCAGAGTCACATGACCCTTCACTGATCATCTCATATGAGGATCTGATGATCAACACACATTTGGTAACGCCCACTTTTAATCATCTAATCAATTCCTGGTGTGTAAAGCGAGTCCCGCCCCAAACACTCTGGCCTGGGCGAGTTGAGACAGAGCCTCAGTCAGGAGGAGCAGCTGCTGCTCAGGCCCTCGTAAACCCAACACATGTTCCTGCAGGAAACACTCGCAGTTACTCACAATCCTGAGTGTCGAACAGAAAAGAGATGTTTGGAAACATGAAGAAAGTTCATAGAAATAGAAAACAATAGAAACGTCATTAAATATGACATACACTGAGCAGTAAAAACATCCTAATATTGTGTTGGTGACCCGTCGAGGCGTGGCCTCCACTGAAGCTGTGCTGTGGTGTCTGGCAGCAAGATGTTAGCAGCAGATCCTTTAAGTCCTGTAAGTTGCGAGGCGGGGCCTTGTTTGTTCAGCTCCTCCCACAGATGCTGGACTGGATTGAGATCTGGGGAATCTGGACTCAAACTCGCTGTGCTTTGAGTGACGGTTCTCAATAACAGAATCCGGGTTTCCACGTTTTCTCCACTGACTTTCCAAAACCTTTCCTCGACTTTTCCAGGCCTGGAAACTCTTCATTATTTCTCGGACCACAGTATGGATTATATTTTACATTTTTAAAGTCCACTCAAATTATATTTCATTTTCACATTGTAAATCACTCAGCACATCTAAACACACACACATGCGCACACACACACACGCTCGCACACACACACACGCTCGCACACACACACACGCTCGCACACACACACACACACGCTCGCACACACACACACGCTCGCACACGCACACACACACACGCACACACACACACGCACACACACACACACACACACACACACACACACACACACACACACACACACACACACACACACACACACACACACACACACACACACACACACACACACACACACACACACACACACACACACACACACACACACACACACACACACACACACACACACACACACACACACACACACAGACACACACAGACACACACACACACACACACTCAGTTGTTCTTGTGATAATGTGACACATTGTAACTCCAGCATCTGTGAATCTGTCTCCTGTGTCTCCCTCTAGTGGATCCTCTCATCAACTGACTCTGATCAAACCGCTCAAACACCATCAGCAGAATTATTATAATAAACCATAAAGCAGATTATTGGAGCGTTTGCTTCACAGGAAAACACAGTTTCAGCTGTTCTACTTCACAAAAATCCACACACCTGACGCAACATCTGTCAGTCATTCATAACCATAAACATCTGCAGAGAGAAGATGATGAAATATGAAGAATTAATAAACCAGATCTCTGGAATTCCTCCTGAAGATCCTCGTCCAGAGAGAATGTGTTTCTGTTGCTCATGGGAAACAATAAATCCAAAATAACACAAATACTTTTCCAGATATTAATTTTATTGTGTTTTAGAGCACAGATGTTTATGGTCAGAAACACGACCATAACCGGCACATCATCCGCATCAATGATTGAGCAGCAACACGTGTGTGTGTGTGTGTATGTTTTATAAAAAGCAACATAATCAACATTATATTTCTCTCGGCTGTACAAATACACAGAATATAAAATATGACACTCATAATAATACTAATAATGCATAAAGTGTGGCTCGTATGAAGGACGTGATTATTAAAGACACAAAGATAAAGTTTCCTCAGAGTGGTAACATAGAGTGGCTTATTTAATAAATAACATGAATAAATAAATACATCTGATATTGTAGCCCTCTCTGGCAGGAGATGAGGAATATGACTGTTCTCTGATGAAGTTATGATGACATGTTTTATGGAAATATGAGCATAAGCAGATCATCTGTATGAGAGAGAGTTCAGGGTTTCTCTGGTCTTCTTCCCACACGCCGAAACTTCCTCACCCCAGTAAAACCAGTGCTACTTACTGCTCTTCAATAATAGTTTTTCTTTTTAATTCTGTATTTTGAGATGATTTGATGGTATTTTTTTATATTTATGCAATAATTATGGTCTATTTTTGCCAATGAAAATCATAGATTTTTTTGTATTTTATTAAATATTTTTTTTTTAATTATTGCAGTATTTCAGGTTAAAATAGAGACTAGTCCTTCAAAATATATATTTTTTAATGCATTCCTCTTTTGAATTATTTAAGACCATGTGTGTGACCACTAGAGTCTCTCTGAAGAATTCACTAGTTCTCTTTTCAACACATTTAAATTATTATTTTTTTTTTTTTGATGGATTTGAATATATATTTTAAAAAATCTCAAAAAATGTATTATAAAGTTTTAGATATTTGTTTTGTTTGAAAAATATTTTTTTCTGTGAATTTGTGTTTTTGCAGATTTCTCATTCATTTCCTATGATGGTCATTTTTGACCGAAGAGCACAAGTGGGAGTATTTTTGTTTTACGACCAATCAGCATGCTCGAATCATGACCCCAATTATTGAGTGTTTACATCCCTAATGCTAGAAAAGTCACCAGTTTCATATCATTCAGATGAAGCTGTGATTTTTAAAAAATTCCAAATGTGGTTCATAGGTTCAGTTTTTCATAGGTGTGTGTGTGTGTGTGTGTGTGTGTGTGTGTGTGTGTGTGTGTGTGATGGGTAGGTTTAGGGGCAGGGGCAGTGTGTGTGTGTGTGTGTGTGTGTGTGTGTGTGTGTGTGTGTGTGTGTGTGTGTGTGTGTGTGCATGTGTGTGTGTGTGTGTGTGTGCGAGTGGATGTGTGTGTGCGTGTGTGTGTGCGTGCGTGCGCGTGTGTGTGTGTGTGTGTGAGTGGATGTGTGTGTGTGTGTGTGTGTGCGTGCGTGTGTGTGTGTGTGTGCATGTGTGTGTGTGATGGGCAGGTTTAGGGGCAGGGGCAGTGTGTGTGTGTGTGTGTGTGTGTGTGTGTGTGATGGGTAGATTTAGGGGCAGGGGCAGTGTGTGTGTGTGTGTGTGTGATGGGCAGGTTTAGGGGCAGGGGCAGTGTGTGTGTGTGTGTGTGTGTGTGTGATGGGCAGGTTTAGGGGCAGGGGCAGTGTGTGTGTGTGTGTGATGGGCAGGTTTAGGGGCAGGGGCAGTGTGTGTGTGTGTGTGTGTGTGATGGGCAGGTTTAGGGGCAGGGGCAGTGTGTGTGTGTGTGTGTGTGTGTGTGTGTGTGATGGGCAGGTTTAGGGGCAGGGGCAGTGTGTGTGTGTGTGTGTGTGATGGACAGGTTTAGGGGCAGGGGCAGTGTGTGTGTGTGTGTGTGTGTGTGTGTGTGTGTGATGGGCAGGTTTAGGGGCAGGGGCAGTGTGTGTGTGTGTGTGTGTGTGTGTGATGGGCAGGTTTAGGGGCAGGGGCAGTGTGTGTGTGTGTCTGTGTGTGTGTGTGTGTGTGTGTGTGTGTGTGTGTGTGTGTGTGTGTGTGTGTGTGTGTGTGTGTGTGTGTGTAGATTTAGGGGCAGGGGCAGTGTGTATGTGTGTGTGTGTAAGTATGTGTGTGTGTGTGTGTGTATAAGTATGTGTGTGTGTGTGTGTGTGTGTGTGTGTGTGTGTGTGTGTGTGTGTGTGTGTGAATATCACACTCTTGATGTTTTAGAGTGTCACTGCTGTGTATTTTTTTTCAGCATTGTGGCCGGTTTATAGATTGTACACACAAATATTCGGTGAGTTTTTGCAGATTTCTCATGCATTTCCTATGGGGATCATTTATGACCGAAGACAATGAACACAATTTTTTTTTTTTACGACCAACATGACCCCAATTTGTTTGTGTGTTTACATCCCTAATGCTAGAAAAGTCCCCAGTTTCATTTGATTCCGCTGAAGCTGTGATTTACCGTCTGAAAGCGGTCAGAGATGCAGAAGAGCAGAGTTAATCTCAGACTTCTGTTCCTCGATGGGCATCTGAACATCAGCTGATCCGGAGGATTTACAGGCATGAGAACAGCAGCCGCGTTTACATTACAGATGTGCGCAAAACGTTCGCGATATTTTCTAAAAGTCGATAAAACAATATTGCGAAATGATGGCGTTTCCATGAACTGATGTTATGCGACTAAAACTAAGTTTTCCTCTCGTGATCAGTCATTCCAAAAATTATGCCACGTATGAAAGAGACGCGCATGTGTGTGTGTGTGTGTGTTATCCAAGCACTGATGGCAAGGAAAGCCCTGTATACTTGAGTGGCACACATGAGGTGTGTGTGTGTGTGTGTGTGTGTGTGTGTGTGTGTTTCTCTCTCCTATCTGCTTCAAGCTCTTGATAAATTGTGCCGTTTTCTATGTATTGTCGTTTATGAGTTTAATAAAGAACTGTGTGTCGTCTTCTGTCCACACACACCATCATCTGTAGAGAATGATCCACTTTTACATTCGCAGGTGTGACGCATTGACACACACAGAGACGAGCGACATGTTTGATTTGATGGTGTAACTCAAAGTTTTACCACTTCGTTATTTTGGCTGGAATTTCGTTTGTTGGAAATATGAACTGAATTTAGAAATGCTTTTGAAATGAAAAACTTTGTGTTTAATAAACAAAATATATTTTTGAAATGAAGACGGCGTTTGGAGTGCAGAATAATCTGTTCCCTGAATCCACGACATTTGTTGTTATTGTGAGTGTACACTAATAACAGTCGACAGTTTATAGTTTATGATTATATCTGGATCTGATCTGTGATATATTGTGAGTTGTTTCCGCTGTCATAAAGCACATGAACAGTTTTATATTTAGTGGCTTCGGCTGAACTTTCAAATCGAATAAAATCAAAATAGAAAAATCAAAAAACTACATTTAATTTCAGTATGAATGATATGTTAATACAGACGGACGATTCCCAGAAACATTAATAATCAATGTTTCTAACGACGCCTATAGTAATTAAAAATATAAATGTGCACTACTGTTCAAAAGCGAATCTGCTCATAACTGAAATATTCCTCCAGTGTAGATCAGCTGTTCTCACACACACACACACACACACACACACACACACACACACACACACACACACACACACACACACACACACACACACACACACACACACACACACACACACACACACACACACACACACACACACACACACACACACACACACACACACACACACTCCAGTGTAGATCAGCTGTTCTCACACACACACACACACACACACACACACACACACACACACACACACACACACACACACACACACACACACACACACACACACACACACACACACACACACACACACACACACACACACACACACACACACACACACCAGTGTAGATCAGCTGTTCTCACACACACACACACACACACACACACACACACACACACACACACACACACCAGTGTAGATCAGCTGTTCTCACACACACACACACACACACACACACACACACACCAGTGTAGATCAGCTGTTCTCACACACACACACACACACACACACACACACACACACACACACACACACACACACACACACACACACACACACACTCCAGTGTAGATCAGCTGTTCACACACACACACACACACACACACACACACACACACTCCAGTGTAGATCAGCTGTTCACACACACACACACACACACACACACACACACACACACACACACTCCAGTGTAGATCAGCTGTTCACACACACACACACACACACACACACACACACACACTCCAGTGTAGATCAGCTGTTCACACACACACACACACACACACACACACACACTCCAGTGTAGATCAGCTGTTCTCACACACACACACACACACACACACACACACACACACACACCAGTGTAGATCAGCTGTTCTCTATGTGAATATATAGTGTGATTATCATCATTACTCCAGTCTTCAGAGTCACATGACCCTTCACTGATCATCTCATATGAGGATCTGATGCTCAACACACATTTATGATTATATTGTTTGCTATTGTCACATTATAAATGTCTTCACTGGCACTTTTGATGAGTTTAATGTGTCCTTGATCAACAAAAGCAGTAAGTTTTGAACAGTAGTGTCTTTAAAACATTTAAAATATGAATCCCAAATTTGATATAGTAGTTATCTGCTACGCGTCCTGTCAATCAAACTCTAAATCTCTGTAGATGTGAATGGAAACGTTGGCTCTTAAAGGGACGGCGTTCTCAGTGTTAGTGATTGTCCATTTCCCGTGATGTTTGTGTCTCTGAGCAGGTTTTTCACACCATGGTCTCTGGAAGTGTGTCTATAGTGTCTGATGACAACAGCTGCCATATCTGCCACTTCTCTGGGTGTGGCTCCGCACTGAAGCTCTTTGGCCCCGCCCCCTGACCGGCATGACAGGAAGTGACACGCGGCTGCAGGGAGCTGGCAGGAGTGGTCGCCTCTGATTGGTGGAGTGTGGTCCGGCGGCTCGCTGTGATTGGACGGGACGCTGGCGTCTCACACACACCGCTGTCGTCATCATAGAAGACGTCGGAGGAGATGCGTTTATACAGGAGTCCATCAGAACCTGAGGACACAAACTGATGATCCTCTAGAGTCCTGGCCCGTATTCATACAGAATCTACACACGCTTAAAATTAACTAAAAAATCCTAGCAAAGAAAAAAGTAACTCAGAAAGCATCTTAACCCTTAGAAGAGGTCTGAAGGTCAGATTTGTTAGGAGCACAGACGAGGACTTTGAGCAGTGGAGAAAATGGCAGAAAGAAGAAGAGAGAAGAAATGTGTTGCAGATGATGGAGGACAGTGAGTTAATCAGACGCTAGAGATTAGATTGTGTGTGTTTCACTAAACCCAACTTTCAAACCACCAATTAAATAGACACGCCAGCAATCAGTGAACTGGAAAGAGTGGAGCAATGTTTATAGTTCTAAGCCAATCAAATACCTTATAGGAAATGAACAGCATGGGAAATAATAAAAGGATTTATAGACATATATATAATGTGTGTGTGTGTGTGTGTGTGTGTGTGTGTGTGATGGGTAGGTTTAGGGGCAGGGGCAGTGTGTGTGTGTGTGTGTGTGTGTGTGTGTGATGGGTAGGTTTAGGGGCAGGGGCAGTGTGTGTGTGTGTGTGTGTGTGTGTGTGTGTGTGTGTGTGTGTGTGTGTGTGTGTGTGTGTGTGTGATGGGTAGGTTTAGGGGCAGGGGCAGTGTGTGTGTGTGTGTGTGTGATGGGTAGGTTTAGGGGCAGGGGCAGTGTGTGTGTGTGTGTGTGATGGGTAGGTTTAGGGGCAGGGGCAGTGTGTGTGTGTGTGTGTGTGTGTGTGTGTGTGTGTGTGTGTGTGTGTGTGTGTGTGTGCGCGATGGGTAGGTTTAGGGGCAGGGGCAGTGTGTGTGTGTGTGTGTGATGGGTAGGTTTAGGGGCAGGGGCAGTGTGTGTGTGTGTGTGTGTGTGTGTGTGTGTGATGGGTAGGTTTAGGGGCAGGGGCAGTGTGTGTGTGTGTGTGTGTGTGTGTGTGATGGGTAGGTTTAGGGGCAGGGGCAGTGTGTGTGTGTGTGTGTGTGATGGGTAGGTTTAGGGGCAGGGGCAGTGTGTGTGTGTGTGTGTGTGTGTGTGTGTGATGGGTAGGTTTAGGGGCAGGGGCAGTGTGTGTGTGTGTGTGTGTGTGTGTGTGTGTGTGTGTGTGTGTGTGTGTGTGATGGGTAGGTTTAGGGGCAGGGGCAGTGTGTGTGTGTGTGTGTGTGTGTGTGTGTGTGTGTGTGTGTGTGTGTGTGTGTGTGTGTGTGTGTGTGTGTGTGTGTGTGATGGGTAGGTTTAGGGGCAGGGGCAGTGTGTGTGTGTGTGTGTGTGTGTGTGTGTGTGTGTGTGTGTGTGAGTGTGTGTGTGAGTGTGTGATGGGTAGGTTTAGGGGCAGGGGCAGTGTGTGTGTGTGTGTGTGTGTGTGTGTGTGTGAGTGTGTGATGGGTAGGTTTAGGGGCAGGGGCAGTGTGTGTGTGTGTGTGTGTGTGTGATGGGTAGGTTTAGGGGCAGGGGCAGTGTGTGTGTGTGTGTGTGTTGGGTAGGTTTAGGGGCAGTGTAAGGGGATAGAATATACAGTTTATACAGTATAAAAACCATTACGCCTATGGAAAGTCCCCATAAAACATGAAAACCCAACATGTGTGTGTGTGTGTGTGTGTGTGTGTGTGTGAGTGAGAGAGAACGGTAAAATAGGACAATTTGTGCTTGTAATTTCAAAGTGAAGGCTTAGAATAGACCCTATACTTAAAAGCGCTCATTTTCCCCATTTTTGGACAACCAACCAATCACAGTCTTCAGAAGACGGTGTCATGCGTATCAACGGGTTAGCTCCGCCTCTTCACTGAGATAAGAGCTTTTGTATTCTCCTTGCTCAGAGTTGCTCTCAGATCGGTCCTGATTAGCTCTTAAGCTAAGACTCCTACGTAAAAGCTAAATTAGGAGTTTTCTGAGAGGACTTTATGAATACGGGCCCAGGAAGGTGTTTTATGATAATGTTCATGTGTTGTCCTGTACCTGTGAGGAGTTTGTCATGAAGTCCCGTCAGAAGAGTGTGTCGCGTTCTCCAGATCCGGGCCTGCTCATGCACCGTTTCCCCTGAGGAACAGAACACACTCATCACTAACACACACACGCACGCACGCACGTCACATAAGCGTCACATAACCGACTGACACTCGAACTGACATTTTGACATCATTTTGTTTTTGACATTAAAAATACACGAAAGAGCACAATTCACTTTTTTAAAAACATCTATATAGTTTTTATAACTTTGTATTTCTGTTTTAGTCAGTAGGCCATATCAGGTTAAGCTAAAGCTTCAAATACGTTTGTCTATTTTTTTAATTTCAGTTAACATTTATCTAATTTCAAGTAATGAAGATTGTTTTAATGTTTTTAGTGAACTATTATAACTCTGATACTTTATTGAATATGTGTCTAATACTGGTCTTTCCTCCTGAATATGAATTAAATGGGAATTAAATTAAACACAGTTTATTATGTAAGCAAAAACGAATATATAATGCGTGACTTTTAATGATAAACAAGCTGGAAATACACCAGGACTCTTATTTTGAAATCTCGCTATACTATTGCAGTTGCAGGAGCTCATTCAAGTTCAGGAGATAAAATATGCTTCATTACAACCGTCTAAAACATATTACTATATAAACATCATAAAGTAAACAGTTCTACTCTAATACTAGTTCTACTCGATCTTAGTGCTGCGTTTGATACTATAGATCATAAACTACTCTTAGATCGACTTCAAAATTACACTGGTGTTCAGGGACAGGCATTAAACTGGTTTAGATCGTACTTATCAGACCGCTACCATTTTGTCTGTCTAAATGGGGAAAAATCAAAGATAACGTCAGTAGACTATGGGGTGCCGCAAGGATCCGTGCTAGGCCCTCTGCTATTCTCAATATATATGCTGCCACTTGGTAATATTATAAGAAAACATGGAATTAATTTCCACTGTTATGCTGATGACACTCAATTATATATTTCATCACGACCGGATGAAAACGCTAAATTATCTAAACTGACAGCGTGTGTTGAAGATATTAAATACTGGATGACGTGTAATTTTCTTCTATTAAATTCAGATAAAACGGAGGTGTTACTTATTGGTCCAAAAAACTGCCCACAAAACCTCTCGCAATACAATTTTAACTTGGAAGGATGTCCTGTGACTTTATCCACTACAGTAAGAGACCTGGGTGTTATATTAGACCGCAACCTGACATTCGAAAATCATATTTCATATGTTACAAGAACGGCATTTTTCCATCTTAGAAACATTGCTAAGCTACGTAACATGCTATCTATTTCTGATGCAGAAAAGTTAGTTCATGCATTCATGACCTCGAGACTAGATTACTGTAATGCTTTATTAGCTGGTTGTCCTGCATCATCAATAAACAAGCTACAGTTAGTCCAAAACGCAGCTGCTAGAGTTCTTACTAGGTCAAGAAAATATGATCATATAACACCAATTTTATCATCTCTACACTGGTTACCTGTGAAGTTCTGTATCAATTACAAAGTATTGCTACTGACCTATAAAGCCCTAAATGGTTTAGCTCCAGTGTATCTAACGGATCTTCTATCGCCCTACAATCCATCGCGCTCTTTAAGATCACTAAACTCTAGGCTTCTGGTCATTCCTAGGATATCTAAGTCCACTAAAGGAGGGAGGGCTTTTTCACATTTAGCTCCTAAACTCTGGAATAGTCTTCCTGATATTGTTCGAGGTTCAGACTCGCTGTCCCAGTTTAAAACTAGATTAAAGACGCATCTCTTTAGCCAAGTATTCACATTATAATTATCTTTTTATACTACAGTTAAATCGGATCAAAAGCATTAATATAATATTCTGAACAGCAGCTACGCTAATTATTTCCCATCTGCTTTTCTGTTGTTATCTCGGGACACTAGTCCTGAGGTAAATAGTTCATCAGCTCCAGTTTGTATCCAGCCTCTGATGGAGACTTCAGATGCCCCGACACCTGTGATGAGACGACTCGACGCCTGTGAAGAGACGACTCAACGCCAGCGCTGTTATGGCCTAAATTAATACACGATTGATTAACTTTTTCGAACATTATTCTTTAACATTGTCTTTCTAACATTTTTACTGTACATCTATGAAATGCACTTTCTGTAAAGCTGCTTTGAAACAATGTGTATTGTGAAAAGCGCTATACAAATAAATTTGAATTGAATTGAATTGAATTAAACACTCATTATTCATCAGCATTAGATCATAAACACTGGTCTGGCATAAATGTGTGTTATTGATTGAGCCGCTCTGGAGCTGGATTGGGTGTGTGTGTGTGTGTGTGTGTGTGTGTTATTGATTGAGCCGCTCTGGAGCTGGATTGGGTGTGTGTGTGTGTGTGTGTGTGTGTGTGTGTGTGTGTGTGTGTGTGTGTGTGTGAGAGCCTGTAGATCGTGTGTTTTCCAGAGGTTAGATCAGTTCTGACCCATCTCTGCCCTAATCCACCCTCACTAACCTCACTATTCTCCTCTCGCTTTATCTGCTGACGAAAATGACAGTAGATTTTCGTCATAGTTTTTGTCATCCAACACTAGTTTTTATTTAGTTATCGTCTCGTTTTCGTCAGTGAAAAAAGGTTAAATGAACCCTGGTGTGAACTCACCGGAGTCGGCTCGTGAGGGCGCGAGGCAGAAGTTCACCGTGACGTTCCTCGTGAGAGCGTCCTGATCGTCTGTGAGCCCGCGATGCTCGTGTCCCGATGGATGAAACCACTGCGAGTGCACAGGAGAGTTGTTTTCGTACGGAGAGATCTCGCCACTGGAGCACTTCGACTCGCTGCAGGAGTTCAGAGGAATTATGGGAAAGATTGAGCGGTGTTCTTTGTTAATGTTATTGTTTGTTCAGAGTGCATTATTGTATTACTCTGTTCAGGTGTTTATGAGCATCTGACTGCACATATGATGCTCTTTATCACACACACACACACACACACACACACACACACACACACACACACACACACACACACACACACACACACACACACACACACACACACACACACACACACACACACACAAACAGGTCTTGGAGGACGGCTGTGTTGAGAACATGGTGTTTATACAGTACAACCCAAATTCACTTACTCACACTGTGGTGTTTTCCTCCTCATCAGATAATCCACCACATCACTGTCTGTGTCCAGCAGACTCAGCAGGACCTCGTTTTGCAGCTCCGCAGAGATCTGGAGGAGTCAGAGCGACATGATCAGGACCTGAAGACCACACAAACAACACCAGCAAACACTGACACTAAACAACACCGGCAAACACTGACACTAAACAACACCAGCAAACACTGACACTAAACAACACCGGCTAACACTGACACTAAACAACACCAGCAAACACTGACACTAAACAACACCAGCAAACACTGACACTAAACAACACCAGCAAACACTGACACTAAACAACACCAGCAAACACTGACACTAAACAACACCGGCAAACACTGACACTAAACAACACCGGCAAACACTGACACTAAACAACACCGGCAAACACTGACACTAAACAACACCAGCAAACACTGACACTAAACAACACCAGCAAACACTGACACTAAACAACACCAGCAAACACTGACACTAAACAACACCGGCAAACACTGACACTAAACAACACCAGCAAACACTGACACTAAACAACACCAGCAAACACTGACACTAAACAACACCAGCAAACACTGACACTAAACAACACCAGCAAACACTGACACCAAACAACACCAGCAAACACTGACACTAAACAACACCAGCAAACACTGACACTAAACAACACCAGCAAACACTGACACTAAACAACACCAGCAAACACTGACACTAAACAACACCAGCAAACACTGACACTAAACAACACCAGCAAACACTGACACTAAACAACACCGGCAAACACTGACACTAAACAACACCAGCAAACACTGACACTAAACAACACCGGCAAACACTGGACACTAAACAACACCAGCAAACACTGACACTAAACAACACCAGCAAACACTGACACTAAACAACACCAGCAAACACTGACACTAAACAACACCGGCATACACTGACACTAAACAACACCGGCAAACACTGACACTAAACAACACCAGCAAACACTGACACTAAACAACACCAGCAAACACTGACACTAAACAACACCAGCAAACACTGACACTAAACAACACCAGCAAACACTGACACTAAACAACACCAGCAAACACTGACACTAAACAACACCAGCAAACACTGACACTAAACAACACCAGCAAACACTGACACTAAACAACACCGGCAAACACTGACACTAAACAACACCGGCAAACACTGACACTAAACAACACCAGCAAACACTGACACTAAACAACACCAGCAAACACTGACACTAAACAACACCAGCAAACACTGACACTAAACAACACCGGCAAACACTGACACTAAACAACACCAGCAAACACTGACACTAAACAACACCAGCAAACACTGGACACTAAACAACACCGGCAAACACTGACACTAAACAACACCAGCAAACACTGACACTAAACAACACCAGCAAACACTGACACTAAACAACACCAGCAAACACTGGACACTAAACAACACCGGCAAACACTGACACTAAACAACACCGGCAAACACTGACACTAAACAACACCAGCAAACACTGACACTAAACAACACCAGCAAACACTGGACACTAAACAACACCGGCAAACACTGACACTAAACAACACCAGCAAACACTGACACTAAACAACACCGGCAAACACTGACACTAAACAACACCAGCAAACACTGACACTAAACAACACCAGCAAACACTGACACTAAACAACACCAGCAAACACTGACACTAAACAACACCGGCAAACACTGACACTAAACAACACCAGCAAACACTGACACTAAACAACACCAGCAAACACTGACACTAA
>NC_137103.1:57932683-57962683 GCF_949357685.1 Gobio gobio | reverse complement strand
TGGGTTCGTTACACACGTCAATCCATTCATAACATCTCGTTATTATGAGAAAATGTTGTTAAAACGACATAACATCTTGTTATTATGAGAATATATGTTGTTAAAATGACATCTCGTTATTACAAGAAAATATGTTGTTAAAATGACAACATCTCGTTATTACAAGAAAATATGTTGTTAAAATGACATATCTTGTTATTATGAGAAAATATGTTGTTAAAACGACGTCTCATTATTACGAGAAAATTTTTTGTTAAAAAGACAACATCTCGTTATTACGAGAAAATGTTGTTAAAAGACATCTTGTTATTATGAGAAAATATGTTAAAACGGCATAACATCTCCTTACGAGAAGATTTGGTAAAACGACATGACATCTCGTTATTACGAGAAAATATGTTGTTAAAACAGCATAACATCTTGTTATTATGAGAAAAGATGTTAAAACGGCATAACATCTTGTTATTACGAGAACATATGTATTTAAAACGACATTTTAACATCTTTAACATCTCATAAAATTTTAACATCTCCTTACGAGAAAATTTGTTAAAACGACATGACATCTCGTTATTACGAGAAAATATGTCGTTTTAATAACATAAGATCTCGTTATTACGAGAAAATATGTTGTTAAAATGACATATCTTGTTATTACGAGATAATATGTTGTTAAAACTACATCTCATTATTACGAGAATTTTTTTTGTTAAAACGACATATCTCGTTATTACGAGAAAATATGTTGTTAAAAGACATCTTGTTATTATGAGAAAAGATGTTAAAAAGGCATAACATCTCGTTATTACGAGAACATATGTTGTTAAAACGACATAACATCTCATTATTACGAGAAAATATGTTGTTAAAACGACAACATCTCGTTATTACGAGAAAAATATGTTGTTTTAACAACATAAGATCTCGTTATTACGAGAAAAATATGTTGTTAAAACAACATGACATCTTGTTATTATGAGAAAAGATGTTAAAACGACATAACATCTCATTATTACGAGAAAATATGTTGTTAAAACGACAACATCTCGTTATTACGAGAAAAATATGTCGTTTTAACAACATAAGATCTCGTTATTACGAGAAAAATATGTCGTTTTAACAACATAAGATCTCGTTATTACGACATAATTGCGTGGAAAAAATAACATGTACGTGGCAGCAATGCGTCACCGTAGCTCTCGATGTGAATATATAGTAAAGTGTCATTTATTCCAGTGATTATCATCATTACTGCAGTCTCCAGAGTCACATGACCCTTCACTGATCATCTCATATGAGGATCTGAGCTCACCTCCTTCCCGTCGGCGTCCCGGGAATCCTCCGCGTGATTGGCCACGTCAGACAGGAAGTGCAGTAAACACTGGAGCGTGTCGCTGTTGCAGGCGGGCAGGAGGCAGACGAGCAGCTGGACGGCCCTGTGCTGGTCTGGCTTCTCTAGAGCTGCACACACACACACACACACACACACACACACACACACACACACACACACACACACACACACACACACACACACACACACACACACACACACACACACACACACACACACACACACACACACACACACACACTCAGGATACAGCAGAACACACAGGTAGAGCTGGTTCTGGTGTGGATCTGAGCCTCACATGCGCAGCTGATGAAGGCGGAGTACAGCTCTCGGGTCAGCAGAGGGTCAGGCATGTCTCTGAGGAACTCTTTGAGCAGCGCCGCCACATCATGGACACTGTGCCGCTGGTCTAAAGCCACCTCTGCCCCCTGATCGAACGCCTCACGCAGCTGAACAACACACACACACACACACACACGGTCATTGGCCTTCACTGGGTTCACACATGAGCTTTTCAGTTATTTGCGATTGTAAGAGCTCATAACAATCAAAACCAAACTATACACTCCCCTAAAGGATTATTATGAACACACACTAATACTGTGTTTGACCCTTTCGCCTTCAGAACTGCCTTAATTCTACGTGGCATTGACTCAACAGCTGCTGAAAGCATTCTTTAGAAATGTTGGCCCATATTGATAGGAGAGCATCTGCAGTTGATGGAGATTTGTGGGATGCACATCCAGGGCACGAAGCTCCCGTTCCACCACATCCCAAAGATGCTCTATTGGGTTGAGATCTGGAGACAGTGGGGGCCATTTTAGTCCAGTGAACTCATTGTCATGTTCAAGAAACCAATTTGAAATGATTGGAGCTTTGTGACGGTGCATTATCCTGCTGGAAGTAGCCATCAGAGGATGGGGACATGGTGCTCATAAAGGGATGGACATGGGCAGAAACAATGCTCAGGTAGGCCGTGGCATTTAAACCATGCCCAATTGGCACTAAGGGGCCTAAAGTGTGCCAAGAAAACATCCCCCACACCATTACACCACCACCACCAGCCTGCACAGTGGGAACAAGGCATGATGGATCCATGTTCTCATTCTGTTTACGCCAAATTCTGACTCTACCATCTGAATGTCTCAACAGAAATCCAGACTCATCAGACCAGGCAACATTTTTCCAGTCTTCAACTGTCCAATTTTGGTGCAAATTGTCGCCTCTTTTTCCTCTTTGTAGTGGAGATGAGTGGTACCCGGTGGGGTCTTCTGCTGTTGTAGCCCATCCGCCTCAAGGTTGTGTGTGTTGTGGCTTCACAAATGCTTTGCTGCAGACCTCGGTTGTAACGAGTGGTTATTTCAGTCAAAGTTGCTCTTCTATCAGCTTGAATCAGTCGACTTAGATAATTGCATTAATGAGAAATTGAACAGGTGTTCCTAATAATCCTTTAGGTGAGTGTATGTACACACACCGATCAGGCATAACATTATAACCAGGAAGAGAGTAACACCGATGATCTCCTGTTAGTGGGTGGGATATATTAGGCAGCAAGTGAACATATCGTCCTCAGAGTTGATGTGTTAGAAGCAGGAAAAATGGGCAAGCGTAAGGATTTGAGCGAGTTTGAAAAGGGCCAGATTGTGACGGGTCAGAGCATCTCCAAAACTGGGTCATGAAGGACCAGTGGAGAACCGGCCACAGGGTCATGGAGGACCAGTGGAGAACCGGCCACAGGGTCATGAAGGACCAGTGGAGAACCGGCCACAGGGTCATGAAGGACCAGTGGAGAACCGGCCACAGGGTCATGGAGGACCAGTGGAGAACCGGCCACAGGGTCATGAAGGACCAGTGGAGAACCGGCCACAGGGTCATGGAGGACCAGTGGAGAACCGGCCACAGGGTCATGAAGGACCAGTGGAGAACCGGCCACAGGGTCATGAAGGACCAGTGGAGAACCGGCCACAGGGTCATGAAGGACCAGTGGAGAACCGGCCACAGGGTCATGAAGGACCAGTGGAGAACCGGCCACAGGGTCATGAAGGACCAGTGGAGAACCGGCCACAGGGTCATGGAGGACCAGTGGAGAACCGGCCACAGGGTCATGAAGGACCAGTGGAGAACCGGCCACAGGGTCATGGAGGACCAGTGGAGAACCGGCCACAGGGTCATGAAGAACCAGTGGAGAACCGGCCACAGGGTCATGAAGGACCAGTGGAGAACCGGCCACAGGGTCATGGAGGACCAGTGGAGAACCGGCCACAGGGTCATGGAGGACCAGTGGAGAACCGGCCACAGGGTCATGAAGGACCAGTGGAGAACCGGCCACAGGGTCATGAAGAACCAGTGGAGAACCGGCCACAGGGTCATGAAGGACCAGTGGAGAACCGGCCACAGGGTCATGAAGAACCAGTGGAGAACCGGCCACAGGGTCATGAAGAACCAGTGGAGAACCGGCCACAGGGTCATGAAGGACCAGTGGAGAACCGGCCACAGGGTCATGAAGAACCAGTGGAGAACCGGCCACAGGGTCATGAAGGACCAGTGGAGAACCGGCCACAGGGTCATGAAGGACCAGTGGAGAACCGGCCACAGGGTCATGGAGGACCAGTGGAGAACCGGCCACAGGGTCATGAAGGACCAGTGGAGAACCGGCCACAGGGTCATGGAGGACCAGTGGAGAACCGGCCACAGGGTCATGAAGGACCAGTGGAGAACCGGCCACAGGGTCATGGAGGACCAGTGGAGAACCGGCCACAGGGTCATGAAGGACCAGTGGAGAACCGGCCACAGGGTCATGGAGGACCAGTGGAGAACCGGCCACAGGGTCATGAAGGACCAGTGGAGAACCGGCCACAGGGTCATGAAGAACCAGTGGAGAACCGGCCACAGGGTCATGAAGGACCAGTGGAGAACCGGCCACAGGGTCATGAAGAACCAGTGGAGAACCGGCCACAGGGTCATGGAGGACCAGTGGAGAACCGGCCACAGGGTCATGGAGGACCAGTGGAGAACCGGCCACAGGGTCATGGAGGACCAGTGGAGAACCGGCCACAGGGTCATGAAGGACCAGTGGAGAACCGGCCACAGGGTCATGAAGGACCAGTGGAGAACCGGCCACAGGGTCATGAAGGACCAGTGGAGAACCGGCCACAGGGTCATGAAAGAACAGTGGAGAACCGGCCACAGGGTCATGGAGGACCAGTGGAGAACCGGCCACAGGGTCATGAAGGACCAGTGGAGAACCGGCCACAGGGTCATGGAGGACCAGTGGAGAACCAGCCACAGGGTCATGAAGGACCAGTGGAGAACCGGCCACAGGGTCATGAAGGACCAGTGGAGAACCGGCCACAGGGTCATGAAGGACCAGTGGAGAACCGGCCACAGGGTCATGAAGGACCAGTGGAGAACCGGCCACAGGGTCATGAAGGACCAGTGGAGAACCGGCCACAGGGTCATGAAGGACCAGTGGAGAACCGGCCACAGGGTCATGAAGGACCAGTGGAGAACCGGCCACAGGGTCATGAAGGACCAGCGGAGAACCGGCCACAGGGTCATGAAGGAACAGTGGAGAACCGGCCACAGGGTCATGAAGGACCAGTGGAGAACCGGCCACAGGGTCATGAAGGACCAGTGGAGAACCGGCCACAGGGTCATGGAGGACCAGTGGAGAACCGGCCACAGGGTCATGGAGGACCAGTGGAGAACCGGCCCCAGGGTCATGGAGGACCAGTGGAGAACCGGCCACAGGGTTAGGGTTAGGGTGCATCTGTGGGATGTGCAGGCAAGTCCGATCCATGGAGGCCACACCTCGCAACTTACAGGACTTAAAGGATCTGCTTCTAACATCTTGCTGCCAGTTCCCACAGCACACCTTCAGTGGAGTCCACGCCTCGACGTGTCACCAACACAATATTAGGAAGGAGGTCATAATGTTATGCCTGATCGCTGACCCATGCTGGCAAAATGAGTTGGAATAATTTTGAGCCACATATTTAAACCCAAACTTTTATGTCAGATGTGATAGTTTTATGACATACGACATTTTCCATTCCATGATTTCTTCTATTTGCCTTTATTTATGTTATCGTACCTTTACTGTAATTTCATAAAAACATAAAAATCATAAAGCATCTGCTCCTCACCTGCCGAACTCTCTTCTTGGAGCTTCCCACACGGAAGATGCCCACGGTCTGCAGACCTGAAGAGCAGCAGAGCCACATCAGTGTGTTATCACTCAACTCTAAAGACCCCATGAAACGGAGGCGGTGGACACTGGGAACAGGAAGTAGTGGGCGGGGCATAGGGAGGGTAAACCTGAGCTCAGACTGACCGTAGTTCTGCAGGTGTTGGCAGCAGCTGTCCAGCAGGCGGGGCACCTGTCTGTAGATGGGGTTCAGGCTGAGCTTAGCTTCGCTCATCTTCTTCCTCTCGCTGGGCGGCTCCACAGGCATGGACAGCTGAAGGGCCTCCAGGAGCCGCGAGTGGCCGTCGTCCAGATCCGTGATGCAGTCCACAGACATACCGCCCTAACGGAGAACCACAGCCAATCAGACAGAGGCCAGTCAACAGCCCCCCCCATCTGGGCCTGCACAACCACGGGCTAAATTATGCTAACAACATGTGAAATTGTGCCAAATAATGCTAACAAAACGCTAAATCATGCTGACAATGTGATAAATCAGGCTAGAAATGTGCCAAATCATGTTAGCAAACATGGTAAATAATGCTAGCAAACCAAATGCTAATCATGCTAACAAAATGCTAATAATGCTAACAATGCGTTAAATGGTAACAACATCGTAATCATGCTAATCATGCTATCAATGCATTTAAACAATGTGGAAAATAATGTAAAAAAGGCTAATCATGTTAACAATGCGGTAAATATTGCTAACAAAATGTTAATCATGCTAACGATGCGTTAAATAATGCTAACAAATGTTAAATCATGCTACATGCTAATTGCGTCAATGTGCCAAATAATGCTAACAAAACGTTAAATCATGCTGACAATGTGATAAATCATGCTAGAAATGTGTGCCAAATTATGGTAGCAAACATGGTAAATCACGCTAGCAAACCAAATGCTAATCATGCTAACAAAATGCTAATAACGATAACAATGTGTTAAATGCTAACAACATGCTAATCATGCTATCAATGCTTTAAATAATGTTAACAATGTGGAAAATAATGTAAAAAAGGCTAATCATGTTAACAATGCGTTAAATAATGTTAACAACGTGTTAAATCATGTTAACAACATGCTAATCGTGCTAACAATGTGTTAAATAATGACAACAACGTGCCAAATAATGTTAACAAAACGCTAAATCATGCTGACAATGTGATAAATCAGGCTAGAGATGTGCCAAATCATGGTAGCAAACATGGTAAATCATGCTAGTAAACTAAATGCTAATCATGCTAACAAAATGCTAATAATGTTAACAATGCGTTAAATGCTAACAACATCGTAATCATGCTATCAATGCTTTAAATAATGTTAACAATGTGGAAAATAATGCAAAAAGGCTAATAATGCTAACAATGCGGTAAATAATGCTAACAATGCATTAAATATTGTTAACAACATGCTATTAATGCTTACAATGCATTAAATAATGCTAATAATGTGCTAAATAATGTTAACAACATGCTATTAATGTTAACAATGCATTAAAGAATGCTAACAACGTGTTAAATCATGCTAACAACATGCTAATCGTGTTAACAATGTGTTAAATAATGATAACAACGTGTTAAATAATGCTAACAAAACGCAAAATCATGCTGACAATGTGATAAATCAGGCTAGCAATGTGCCAAATCATGTTAGCAAACATGGTAAATCATGCTAGCAAACCAAATGCTAATCATGCTAATAAAATGCTAATAATGTTAACAATACATTTAAACAATGTGGAAAATAATGTAAAAAAGGCTAATCATGTTAACAATGCGTTAAATAATGCTAACAAATGTTAAATCATGTTACATGCTAATTGCGTCAATGTACCAAATAGTGCTAACAAAACGCTAAATCTCGTGACAATGTGATAAATCAGGCTAGAAATGTGCCAAATCATGTTAGCAAACATGGTAAATCAGGCTAGCAAACCAAATGCTAATCATGCTAACAAAATGTTAAATCATGCTAACAACATGCTAATAACGCGAACAATGCGTTAAATAATGTTACCGTGTTAAATAATGCTAACAAAATGTCAAATCCTGTTAACAACATGCTAATTATGCTATCAATGTATTAAGTAATGTTAACAACGTGGTAAAATAATGCTAACAACATGCTAATAATGTTAACAATGCGTTAAATAATGTTAATAATGTGCTAAATAATGCTGAAAAGGCTAATTATGCTATTAATATGTTAAATAATGCTAACAATGTGTTAAATAATGCTAACAATGTGCTAAATATTGCTGAAAAGGCTAATTATGCTATTAATATGTTAAATAATGCTAACAATGTGTTAAATAATGCTAACAATGTGCTAAATAATGCTGAAAAGGCTAATTATGCTATTAATATGTTAAATAATGCTAACAATGTGTTAAATAATGCTAACAATGTGCTAAATAATGCTGAAAAGGCTAATTATGCTATTAATATGTTAAATAATGCTAACAATGTGTTAAATAATGCTAACAATGTGATAAATCAGGCTAGCAATATGACAAATCATATTAGCAAATATGGTAAATCATGCTAACAAACCAAATGCTAATCATGCTAACAACATGCTACTAATGCTAACAATGCGTTAAATAATGTTAACGTATTAAATAATGCTAACAAAATGTCAAATCCTTCTAATATGTTCATCCTGTTAACAACATGCTAAGTATGCTATCAATGTGTTAAATAATGTTAACGTGCTAAAATCATGCTACTCATGCTAACAATGCGTTAAATAATTTTAACAGTGAGCTAAACAATGCTGAAAAAGGTTAATAATGCGAACAATGTGCCAAATAGTGCTAACAAAACGCTAAATCATGCTGACAATGTGATAAATCAGGCCAGCAATGTGCCAAATCATGTTAACAAAACATGGTAAATAATGCTAGCAAACCAAATGCTAATCATGGTAACAAAATGCTAATAATGTTAACAATGCGTTAAATGCTAACAACATGCTAATCATGCTATCAATGCATTTAAACAATGTGGAAAATAATGTAAAAAAGGCTAATCATGTTAACAATGCGGTAAATATTGCTAACAAAGCAGAATCCGAGCAGAATCGATATTTTAACGTTTCTGTTTTTGCGTTCCTCATTAAACATTACTGTTCCGAAAACTTCCGGTTAATAACGTTATTTTAATTTAGCCTATACTTTAAACAAATATGTATAAATAAAGACTTATTTTCACTCAATAATAATATAACGCATGATAATTAAACTTGAATATTTATTTCATAGCATTTTTAAAAGCACAACAGAAACACATGCATTAATTACAGCATAAACAGCGGGGCAAATATTGGCCTGTTTTAATGGAGCTGAAAGTGGCTCTATATGCCTAATCTTTTCAGAAGAGGGAGAACATTATCTGTACATCACTTTTTTTTCAACACGACTTGTTTTAAAAATTGCATGAATAAAGAATAAATAAACTGGATAACCATTGCTCTTTTAATGCTGCTAATTTCAAAGCAAACACTGCGCAACACTGCATCCCATAATCAAACTCAGTCGGCTAATAAAGCTTGATCATTTAATGCAATATAACACCATTTAATACGAAGCATCAGCCGTCTATATAGAAAACATTGATCTGTATTGGCAATCTGAAAGACTATAGGACAAATGTTTGATAGATGTTATAGCCTAGATTCACAGATGACATTTCACTCTCGCTTGATCCGTCACATCACATGCTGAGCTACTCTATTCCTGATTGGCCACTGCCAGATTACAATATTAAAGAGAACGATAACATAACCTTATTAACCGGTTAATGCTCATTTCAAATTAACCTTTCTGTTCAGAACGATTCAAATTGATTTTGATTTTGTTTTCGTTTTCGTTCCTCTAATGCTGCGTTCACACCAAACGCGAATAGAGCGTCAAAATCGCGTCTAGTTTCACACGCGAACATTTTGAATGCATTCACGCCTCCGCTGCGAATTGGACGAGTGTAGAAATCGAGCGTTTGAAGCGAAATTGACGCACGTTCAAGGCACTCCAGGAGAAATATGTTATCAAACACCATCTGCCTCTTTTCATTTTCATTAAAAATATATATTAAGCATTAATAGCCACACAAATGTGGTTCAGGCAACTCCGACATTATCTTCACTGCATGTATATTTAAATATCCTTAAAATATAAAGTTATGAAACTTCTCTTTGCCCTCAGTCAAAACGATTTGGCAGACAGTAAATTATAGATTCATGAGAGCAAAGATCGGCCGTTAGATCAACACAAGATGAGCCGCTACAGGACATCAGAGCAGCGGCAGATGCAGAAGGACTGGCTGAGGAAAGGCTGCTCTCGCTGGGGTTAATGAGCGATGAGTGCCGCTGATCGCCTGGAGCTCACAACTCCAAAAACACAAGATTATATATATTTTTTAAATATGCACTCTCTTTATAAATAAACCACAGATTTGAGCTTTAAACAACTACATTCTCACCTGAAAAAGTCTTAAAACTACATTTTGTGACACAATAGTTGTATTTTTAAATTATGCAGGGTTTCTCATCACGTCACTTTACAACGTGACCGCAGGCTCCTGATTGGTTAACGCGGCGCGAATTGACGCCAAAGTTAAAATTTTTCAACTCGGGCATCAGACGCGAATTCGCTTCAAACGCGTGAATGCACAAAAGCACCACTCGCGTGTAACGCGCGTATAGCGCAAGGCGCTCAATTCGCGTACAATTCGTGTCATTCGCACGAACTGGACGCGCGAATGAGGCGGATCCGCGTCCTTCGCGCCGCGCGAAACGCACCTTCTGCGCCGCGGGACCTCCAGACGCGCGTCAACACGCCTTTCCATTGACTTAACTTTGAAATCACTCGCGCCAGACGCTCTATTCGCGTTTGGTGTGAACGCAGCATTAAAATTTAGTTCGTTTCCGGTTTTCGTTTTCGTTCCTTGAACCGGTTCAGAGCCCTGGTTAAATCACACTACCATGGTGCTAAATTATGTTAAATAATGCTAACAACATGTTAGCAATGTGCTAATTCATGCTGTCAAAACAATCAATCTCAACTCTTCCAGTGTGTGTGAAGCGCGTACCCGCCGGCGTGAGCGCAGGGCCGTCTCCGGTGTGCCGGGCGCCGCGCTGTCATTGGGCGTCTCGGAGGACGAGCTGAGGGAGGAGTTACTGCTGGACAGCTCTTTATTGGTGGACCTGCGGCCCGTCAGGTGCAGGAGTGAAGACACTCGGTCCCCGGGGCCCCGCGGCTCCTCCTGAAGCTGCTTCTGCCGCCGGTCGTTGAAGATCACCTGAGAGAGCGGCACGCCGAACGCCTGCGGCTCCGACTCTGAGGAACACACACACACACACACCGTTACCGCAGAATACACACATCACACTGCTCCATTACCATCGCACCGCTATACTAATGAAACGTGCGGTGCGCTTCACTCTGAGACACGCAGAGCATCAGAATATAGTTCAGAATATATCAGCTCTTCAGGAGACATGAAAAAACACAATCACAATAAAACCGTAAACTGTCCATCAGTGACGAAAAACTAACAATTCAATGAAAATGTAAAATAAATAAATATCGAAAAAATAATAAAAGACAAAAGTGTCCATGAGTTGATGAAAAGCTAATAATTGAATGAAAATATAAAATAAATAAATATCCAAAAAATAATAAAAGACAAAAGTGTCCATGAGTTGATGAAAAGCTAATAATTAAATAAATCACAAAATGTAACATTTAGAATGAATATTTTAATAATAAAAACAAAACTAAAAGTGTTCATGATTGCAACAAATTTAAAACAATCATGAACAATTTAGTTTTATTTTGATTGTTATTATTTTTAAATTATTTTATTATTTTATTTTGCATTTTTATGATTGAATTATTAGCTTTTCATTAGGGATTGCACCGAAGTTTCGGCAAATGAAATTTTTCGGCCAAATATAGCAACCAGCGCGTGTGTGAGAGAGAGAGGCGCGCACTTCTAGTTATTCATTATTAGCTCTTCAGGAAGCGCTTTATTCTGACAATTAAATGAAAATGTAAAATAAATAAATATCGAAAAAATAATAAAAGACAAAAGTGTACATGAGTTGATGAAAAGCTAATAATTCAATAAAATCACAAAATTTAAAATGAATAAATTAATAATAAAAACAAAACTTAAAGTGTTCATTATTGGAATTTTTTTTAAATATTTTAAAAATAAAAACAATCATAAACACTTTTGTTTTATTTTGATTGTTATTATTTTTAAATTATTTATTTATTTTGCATTTTTGTGATTTAATTATTAGCTTTTCATTAGGGATGCACCAAACGTTCGGCAAACGAAATTGTTCGGCCGAAAATTGCAAAAATTTCACTTTTTGCCCGAATAAGCGAAAAGACAGAATAAATTTTACCGAACAATGAGGATTTTGATGAGGCGATTAAATATAGCAACCAGCGCGTGTGAGAGAGAGAGAGGCGCGCACTTCTAGATATTCATTATTAGCTCTTCAGGAAGCGCTTTATTCTAAATCATGAAAAAACACAATCACAAACTGCGCATGAGTGACGAAAAACTAACAATTAAACAAAAATATAAAATAAATATTGAAAAAATAAATAAAAGACAAAAGTGTCCATGAGTTGATGAAACCGCTAATAATGAAATAAATCATAAAATTTAAAATGAATAATTTAATAATAAAAACAAAACTTAAAGTGTTCATGATTGCAAAAAAAGTAAAATATTTTATAAATAAAAACAATCATGATCACTTTTGTTTGATTCTGCTGCTCAATGGACATTTGTGTAGGTGTTCTATTATTTTTATTTATAAGTTATTTTATTCTACATTTTTATGATTTAATTATTAGCTTTTCATAAGCTCTTTTATCAAAATATTTGTTTATTTAACATTTTATTTTTAAGAACAGAATTATGACTATTTGTAAAAGGTGATTATTGAAGGTGTTTTTAAAAGAGGTAAATTATCTTTCCAATCTCACATGGGTTTGATTCAGATTCAATGAGATGGTGCAACTTACCCACTCACTCGGATCAACTTACCCCTAACATGGAACACTTTTTTTTATTAAGAAGCCATGTTTTTAGAACCCTTTGTCATAGATGTATTCCGGTCATGTATAATGATAGGACACATCCTGAAGTTACTCCAAATACTGTTACCCACTCACTTGGATCAACTTACCCCTAACATGGGGTAAATTGAGCCACAGGAACACTTTTTTTTTATTAAGAAGCCATGTTTTTAGAACCCTTTGTCATAGATGTATTCCGGTCATGTATAATGATAGGACACATCCTGAAGTTACTGTCATCGTACATCTCGTCTTGACTCAAGTTACCCCACTCTCCCCTAAACGAAGGTCTACATGTCAGTGGCTCTCCATATTAAACTGGTTAAATGTACATATTTTACTTTTCATCAGCTCATGGACATTTTTGTATTTTTTATTCATTTTAATTTGACACTTTCTGGAGGAAGTGCTTTAAAGCAAGCGTGCAAACGGATCCCTCCTCACTGCGAGCGGCTACACAAACACACGCGGTCTGGGCTGATGTTGTTATTCCTCGGGGCAGCGGGAGCGCAGCGGGAGCGTCTGCATTCCTCACACATCACCCCTGCAGCGCTGCATTCTGGGGGAAAGCACCATACATCACCACCAAACCTGCCACATTTCACTTTCCGTCTGAACCTGGAAATCACACGTTTACGAGCAGAAAGCGTTCAGATTTAGGGGACCAGTCAAACGTGATTGATCATGTGACGGTCAGATGTTCTTCCACTGAAGCGCAAGATGCTCTCAGAACATGTGCATCAAAGTCCACTGATCAAACACAAGACCAGGTTGCTTGATATTGGATTTTGCTGATATAATAATAATAATAATAATAATAATAGGCAATAAACAGATCATTTACATCGATACGAACAGATTATTGTGTAACCAAAATACCAATAATATCCAGAAAAAAAGATTTTATGCACAAAGCAGGACTTTTAAGTGTATTCAAGCCTGAAATACACCAGGACTCTTATTTTGAAATGTATATGCTTTAAACCTTCCAGCTCACCTGTGTGCAAGTGATTAATGTGCATTTATTTATTGCGCTCTGAGAGTCACTTTATCCGCATTTCACCGTTTCATTTGAGAATCATAATATCATAAACACACAGAAACTCAAAGATCTTCACGGCAACCTGTCAGAATAAAAGTCCGGTTTAACTTGAAGAAATTGTGACGGAAATATATATTACTGTTGTACAGCGGAATTTAGCTACGTCTCAATGTAATAATAATACTAACACTAATACTACATTATTCAAATTTTATATTTTGAGGAATATTCACAATTTTTCTTGCTTGTTTTAATTTTAATGTTGTGTGTCTTCATTTGATTGCCAGAAAAAAAAAAAAATACACAACACAGTTGAAATATATAGATAAATTAATCGTTGTTTTTATGAATTCAATTAATTAGACATGATTTTTGATTATTAAAATTTAAATAAACCATTAAATTCGAAACAGAAAACACACAATTTTGTCAAAATAAAACTGAATTTGAGTAAAAACAAAAAAAAACATTTTCCCCCACAGGGCTCGAAACATGTCTCAATGTAATGATAATACTAACACTAACACTAATACCAATAATAAATTATTAAAACTTTATATTTTGAGGAATATGTAAAAATGTTTTAATTGTAATGTTGTGTGCCTTCATTTGATTGCCAGAAAATAAAAAAAATACACACAAAAAAAAATGTTTTTATGAATTCAATTAATTACATATGATTTTTGATTATTAAAATTTAGATAACCCATTAAACTCAAAACAGAAAATACCGAATTTTGCCAAAATAAAACGTTTTTTTTCCCCACAAGGCTCGAAACGTGTCATTTTTTGTTAAACTTTTAATAAATTGCCGTTAAATTGTACGTTTCCTGATTTCAGTTAATTAGACAACTATAATTTAATCTAAACATTAAAATGGAGTCATTTCATAAAAAAAAATAACTTAATAAATTAATAATACAACAATAAAAAACGCTTACAAATGTCCGTGAGCTGATGAAAAGCTAATAATTAAATCCTAAAAATGTAAAATTAAGTTTTTAAAAATGAAAAAGATTCATTAAAGATGCATCAAATTGATCAAAAGTGAAGTAAAAACGTTTTCACGGTATTTTTGATCAATTAAACGCAGCCTTGGTCAGACTTTAAAAGCATTTGTTAAAATCCCGAACGTTTGAACGGTAGTCTCGTCAGCCATGAATACAGACCTTTGTCTCTCTTTTCCTTGGATAAAGAATCCAGCTTCCTCCTGAGAGACTTTTTCCGCTTCTGTCCGTCTGGAAAACACATACGCATACGACACATTAGAGATACACCAGAAACAACTGCAAGCCTTTAAGACAAGTGTCACTTCAGGCGATGTGTGTGTACCTTTAGGGATGGTGATCTGGCATCCCAAATCAAAGTCTTTCATCAGTCGGACCAGAGCCACTTCCTGCAGCCGGACTCTCTCCAGCTCGGACAGGCTCTGGATGGGAACCGACTGCATGTCCAAGCTATGAGCGGCTGCTTTCTTACAGGTGAAATCTCCCTACCAAACACAAAACAGAAAGAGACAACCCGTTGGAAGCAACTCAGCTGTGAAGTGAAATCCCAGAGAGGGGTCAGACTTGCCTGACTGCATTGAGCCAAGTGTAAAGTTTGGTGGAGGGGGATTATGGGGTGGGGTTGTTTTTCAGGGGTTAGTCCCAGTGAAAGGAACTCTTAACCCTCTGAACCCGAGAAACGCGCAAAGAGATTCACATGCAAATCGTCCACATGAAGGAACGCGAACCTGTAAACGCCCCATCACCTCAAAACAAAGACTCATCTTCATCATTCTTATGCTTTTCATCGAGTTCGGAAGACACCTTACCTTAGAAGAAGAAGAAGAACGCGATTTTAAGATGAACATATCTTCTCACCTATATTAGCGTTATTGACGCATAAACTTCACGTTGTAGGCTACTAGTTGAACTATTGCTAGAATACAATGTGTGAAATAAACGGAAACATGTTATTATATTATTATTAAATATAGACCAGTAGGCAACCTTTCAATGCTAAATAAAGATACACGTACGACACGAGGGTATTTTATGCTCTATAATATTTAAAGGGTTAGTTCAGCCAAAACTGTAAATTGTGTCATTAATGACTGAGCCTCATGTGGTTGGACACCCGTCAGACCTCCGTTCATCTTCAGACACAAATGAAGATATTTTAGTGTAAATCTGATGCTCTGAAAGGCCTCCATTGGCTCAACTTTACACTCTCAAGACCCTTAAAAGACACTAAAGACTAAAGTTACAAAGTCCATCTCACTACAGCGGCTCTACAATAACTTTATGAAGACGAGAATAGTTTCTGTGCGCAAAAAAACCCTAAATAACGACTTATATAGAGATGACGATTTCAAAACACGGCCTCATGAAGCTTCGAAGCGTTATGAATCAGTGAGTCGATTCAGCGGTTCAGAGCGTTATGAATCAGTGAGTCGATTCAGCGGTTCAGAGCGTTATGAATCAGTGAGTCGATTCAGCGGTTCAGAGCGTTATGAATCAGTGAGTCGATTCAGCGGTTTGGAGCGTTATGAATCAGTGAGTCGATTCAGCGGTTCAGAGCGTTATGAATCAGTGAGTCGATTCAGCGGTTCAGAGCGTTATGAATCAGTGAGTCGAATCAGCGGTTCAGAGCGTTATGAATCAGTGAGTCGATTCAGCGGTTCAGAGCGTTATGAATCAGTGAGTCGAATCATGATTCAGATCACGTGTCAAACCGCCAAACTGCTGAAATTTGGCGATTCAAACTGCTGAATCGACTCACTGATTCATAACACTTCAAACCGCTGAATCGACTCACTGATTCATAACGCTCTGAACCGCTGAATCAAATCACTGATTCATAACGCTCCAAACCGCTGAATCGACTCACTGATTCATAACGCTCTGAACCGCTGAATCGACTCACTGATTCATAACGCTCCAAACCGCTGAATCGACTCACTGATTCATAACGCTCCAAACCGCTGAATCAAATCACTGATTCATAACGCTCCAAACCGCTGAATCGACTCACTGATTCATAACGCTCCAAACCGCTGAATCGACTCACTGATTCATAACGCTCTGAACCGCTGAATCGACTCACTGATTCATAACACTCTGAACCGCTGAATCGACTCACTGATTCATAACGCTCTGAACCGCTGAATCGACTCACTGATTCATAACGCTCCAAACCGCTGAATCGACTCACTGATTCATAACGCTCCAAACCGCTGAATCGACTCACTGATTCATAACGCTCTGAACCGCTGAATCGACTCACTGATTCATAACACTCTGAACCGCTGAATCGACTCACTGATTCATAACACTCTGAACCGCTGAATCGACTCACTGACTCATAACGCTCTGAACCGCTGAATCGACTCGCTGATTCATAACACTCTGAACCGCTGAATCGACTCACTGACTCATAACGCTCTGAACCGCTGAATCGACTCACTGACTCATAACGCTCTGAACCGCTGAATCGACTCACTGATTCATAACGCTCTGAACCGCTGAATCGATTCGCTGATTCATAACGCTCTGAAGCTTCATGATGCCGTGTTTTGAAATCGTCATCACTATATAAGTCGTTATTTAGGGTTTTTTTGCGCACAGAAACTATTCTCGTCTTCATAAAGTTATTGTAGAGCCGCTGTAGTGAGATGGACTTTGTAACTTTAGTCTTTAGTGTCTTTTAAGGGTCTTGAGAGTGTAAAGTTGAGCCAATGGAGGCCTTTCAGAGCATCAGATTTACACTAAAATATCTTCATTTGTGTCTGAAGATGAACGGAGGTCTGACGGGTGTCCAACCACATGAGGCTCAGTCATTAATGACACAATTTACAGTTTTGGGTGAACTAACCCTTTAAAGCATGGGTCTCCAACTGTCCTGTATTAGCCGGTCGTCCCGTATATTGGGCCTAGATGTCCTCCATTGTCTCGTTTATTGACTGCTGCGCTCGGACTAAGTGGTTGTTCACATATGTTGAATCTCTTGCGTTCGTTATTACATTTAGAATAACGCAACGCCGTCGTGACGCTCATGTGGTGCGGCGCACTCGTTTTACAAAATATTTCATATCATAATATATAAACGCGCGAGTGTTGAGTTTGTTCTGCAAAGGTGTGTTTGAGTAAATCGTCTTTAAACATGGCAGGAACATCTGTTTGTACATATTATATTGCAAACATATTCAACTGTGATACTGTAATGGGAGATCCATGTTTTTTTTTCAGGATCCTTTAATGAATAGAAAGTTTAAAAAAAAACTGCATTAATCTGAAATAGAAAGCTTTTGTCACATTAATATATCTTTACACGTTTGCTGCATTGTTGCTGAACAAAAATATTAATTTCTTAAGAAAATATTAATAATTAATAAAACTAGTCTACAAATTCTTACTGGCCTCAAGCTTTTGAACAGTAGTGTATAGTGCTACAAAAGCTTTAGATGGTTTGTGTGTAACAGTTGACATTCATTTCTATTATGTAAAAATTATTTTTAGGATTAAACTGTGCATTAACCCTCGTGCTCTGCTGGATTTCTGCTTCCACTCGTTATGGTCCGGCTCAAATTGACCCTAATTGGATTCAATACAATTCCCCAAAAATCACACTATGAAAAAACACATACAATCAGGTACAAACAATTAACTTTTAATATCAATACTTTTCACACATTACAAAGAATAAATATCTGAATTTACGATTTATAAAAATACTTTTAACCATTTTTATTTTTATTTTTAAGATTGGGCCTTAGGACACTTGCCTTTATACATTTAGAACAATACTATCTTAGTCTAAACCTAAAGTAATCTTGACCAACTATATAGCATTTTAAAGCTTTCAGACTCTAATTTTCATATTTGGTGACTGATTTTCAATGAGATGACAGAGCAGGAGATAAATAGCGATAGATTCGTCATTTGTGATGCGGTACCAAACCATAACGCACGTTTTGACTCTTTCCATATGTTTTTTTTATATGCATTTTAGAGATTGAATTCAAATCAAATATTAACATTACTGCCCAAACTACTTCTCAATAGATATTTTGAGAAGTAGATACTCAACTTCATAGATATTTTGAAAAGTATGAAAATATAACGTTCAGATCACTCAAACCATATATGGAAATCGAAGAGTCTACATGTCATCTAGTGGAAAACGTTGGTACTGCGCACAAAAACTTTTTTTTTTTTGAGATATCAACCTAAAATTTGGTACAGAATTTGTTCAGATATTTAGCTTTGATTTTCTTGAGGTTTTAGAATTTAACATGTTTTGTGAAATGTATATTTTATATAAAATATAAAAATATATATGTTATATATTTTCATGTTCATAAACTTCTATAACTTTACTTTTACGACTTATACAGTGATGGCCGATTTCAAAACACTGCTTGATGAAGTTGTCAATAGTTGAAGAGTTCTGACACACACAGTGTTTTGTATTTTGTGTCTGTACTGTACTTTTGAATATCTGTCCTATACGGGTCAAATTGACCCACAAACAGCAAGAGTGTATAAAATTTTGATATGCACATTTCACAACGCATTATCATGTTGAAACTTTGCATGCATGTTAATGACCCTAAATGAGAAAAGGTCACACAATTTCAAGAAAAACAATGTAGGTTAGATAGTATTTCAGATAGATTGAAAAAATAAATTATAGCTCATTTTTACCATTTGTGGCATACAAAAAATATTTCTGTATTGAAAAAAATGGGGAAAAGCAATTTTTTTTTGCTTCATAGGTTAGTAAAAAACTAAAATAACAAAATATAACCAAGAAATGTTATTATTTTGGGTCTCTACAATTGCCTTAGAACATTAAAATATGTGACCCATGAACATCACGAACGTAACAGTAAATGTGTGTGTATATGCCAAAACAAATCAGCGTGTTGAAACTTTGCATGCATGTTAATGACCCTAAATGAGAAAAAGTCACAAAATTTAAAGAAAAAAAACATAGGTTAACTGATATTTCTGACAACAAATCAAAACGGGTCAAATTGACCCGCAACATAACACAAGGGGTAATAGGTTGAGCAAAACAAATGTGTTTATATCTGAGAGATTTTATACACACACTTAGACACTGAAATAACACACACTTTGTGTGTCCCTTATAAAGAACCACCATTGTCCCTCACTTTTGTCCCACTTTTTGTCCTTTGTGGTTTATGTTTGGATTATGTTGTGTTGTAAATAAATGCAAACAATTCAAAAAGCCATTCTTTTAATGCTTCCCCAAGACATTTTGGACTATTTCATGCTCCCATTTTTGTGGGACCAGTTTGGGGACGGCCCCTTCCTGTCCCAGCATGACCAGTGCTCAAAGCGTCTCCATAAAGACATGATGAGGAGTTTGGTGGAGGAACTGGAGTCCTGACCTCAACCCGATAGAACAGCTTTGGGATGAATTAGAGCGGAGACTGAGAGCCAGGCCTTCTTGTCCAACATCACTAATGAAGAATCCCCATAAACACACTCCTAAACCTGGAGGAAAGAAGAGCTGGAGCTGTTAGAGCGACTCCATATTAAACCCTACGGATGGAGAATGGGATCATGTGCATGTAGAGCGGCACAACACTTTTGGCAGTATAGAGTATTAAGGCTCTTGTTTTCATTTTGAACCCAGTTTGCACTCAAGACCTGCAATACATCACAGATGGAGAATGTGTCATATTTTAGTTCAGCTAGGTTAACATCCATCATATCCTCGCCCCAGGGGAAAACTGGACAGGTCTGATGTCACGTGACAACATTCAGTGGCTTTGATGCATTAGATACACCAGTTCAAAAGTGTGTGAGACCTTTTCCTCAAAAAACAAAAGTAATAATAATAATAATAATAATAATAATAATAATGTGTATGGAGGTTATATTTTGATCTCTTGGCATTAAATCTAACAAAGGTTTCTACCAGTCTTTCATGATTGTACATGGGCATCGCCATTTCAAAATAAAAGTCTGTTCTCGTCTTGTTGCAAATGAATAAATTAAAGCTCAAATGGTATATAGTTGGTCAATATTAAAGGGATAGTTCACCCAAAAACTCAATGTTTATGTGAATCTGCTCACCCCAGGGCATCAGAGATGTAGGTGTGTTTGTTTCTTCAGTCGAACACAAATGAAGATGTTTAACAGTGTGATAGTCTATAATGATGTCAATGGGGATATTTTAGAGTATGAGAGCAATGAGAGTAAAAACACACACACATGTGAATCCTCATTAAACCTGCGGCTCGTGGGACACACACTGATGTCTGAAGACACGAAATCATCGCTTTCTGCGAGAAACCCAACAGTATTTGTTATTTTTTTACCTCTCATCAGACGAATGTCATCTAGTATTCCCAGCGCCATAACTTCCGGCGAATAAGGTCAAAATACTGGCGCGGTCATAGATATATATACGTAGATGCCTCATTCGACCGATCCCCGCAGGCACTAATGAGGAATCTATGTATATATCTATGATCGTGCTGGTATTTTGAAAATATTTAATATCATAATATATAAACGCGGGAGTGTTTAGTTTGTTCTGCAAAGGTGTGTTCGAGTAAAACGCCTTTAAACATGGCAGGAACATCTGTTTGTGTATATAATAAGGTCAATATATATGATCTATGTATATATATATATGTATATATATATGTATATATATATATATATATATATATATATATATATATATATATATATATATATATATATATATATATATATATATATATATATATATATATATATATATATATATATATATATATATATATATATATATATATATATATATATATATATATATATATATATATATATATATATATATATATATAAAATGAGGAATCTATGTATATATCTATGATCGCGCTGGTATTTTGACCTTATTCGCCGGAAGTGATGGCGCGGCTGATGCAGAGCCATAGAAAAAAATGAAATAGTGTTTTAAATATGGATATTTTTCTTACACAAACGCGTCGATTCGCTTCAGAAGGCCTTTATTAACACCCCAGAGCCGCGTGGAGCAGTTATATGACGCACATACCACGTTTATGGACTTCAAAATAATGCTATTCTGCTATTATAATGCTTGGATTAGCCTGAATATTTACTCAGATTTTATTAGTCTGAAAGAAGAATGTCATACACCTCGGATGACTTGAGGGGTGAGTAAATCATGGGCTAATTTTCATTTTTGGGTGAACTAACCCTTTACGGACAGTTAGCAGAACCATATTTATTGCAAAATATTCCGATATATGCAAATATTTTGAGACTTTATCAAGTCATATGTTGTTTCACAAGAGTCTTATCTGATCGCAACATCTCTCTTCGGGATTCCGGATTTGGCAAACAAATATGAATGTCTTGATAAAACTGTTTTCTAGAACATGTTTCTCTATGGGGAACGAATGGGAACTCTGCTTCCGGAATCCCGCTCGTGGGTTTATATTCGGAGATCCGTATCTTTACATTCCCTCAGAATAACCCAGAGGTTTCTGCGAACACGCAGTGACAAGCTCTGAAGAACTCTTGGCATCTCTGAAGACGTTCTGGCAGCGCTGATCATTGTGAAATCTAACACAGACACACTCATGTTTTGTTGGTTTTTCTTTTACTCCTCTTTTCCTTGTAGGGGGCTCTGGGAATGATCACTAAAGTAAATTTGGCCAGCAGTTGGATCATATGACAAAGAGCAAAGAGAGCATCAACATATTAGCGATTTTCACAAATCATTAACAACATGTGCTGTGTAATAAAAACCGTCTGGCAGGTGCTATTACACATGTTTAATGAAAACATGCCTTGATTAGCCTATTAGTGGCCGAGCACTGAAGGTGTGTAGACGCCTATTGTAACCATAGCTGTTCCTCTTCGAGTCTATGGCAGCCCAAAAAACCGCTTGCAGGAAAGTTAAAGGACAGTCTGAACTGACACCACAGCAAATTTGGAGTCTCTAACTCAATCCCTCTAGCGCCACCACCTGTCCAAAGTTGCACTCACGTTTGTGCTAATAACTTCTGAAACGTGATTCCTTGGCTCAAGCCGATTTGATTGCAAAATTTCCGTTATGAAATTTTCACAAACCAGTTGAACCAGATCATCTTCAGGCCATGCCAACATGAAAGTGTTATGGAATTCAAGTTGATTCGTCAAACCATTCTCGAATAACACAAAAGCGAATTTGATGAAGAACACGCCCAAATGGACGTGAGGCTATATCTCCACAGAAACTTTAGTGTATTCTGACCAAATTTGGTGTGTGTTATGCCAAGCATGACCTGCACCGTTTTGGTGGTTAGGAGATATTTAAAAAATAATAAAACTTCTAAATGATATGACCAAAAATCAAAACTGGTTTCTTTAGATTCGGTGCAAGCAGAGTCGAATGAAACCCAACTTTCCCCTATCGGCCATCTTGAGTGTCAGTCAGCCATTTTGAATTTTGTCGTAAAATGCTATATTTTACAAATGCAGTGGCGTCTCATTACGAAACTCGGTATGAGTCTTCGGCACACAGCCCTGAAGATACTCAAAACGTTTCGGGGCACAAATGCTAATAACTTTTGATTAAATTTGTATATTGTAATGAAACTCTTAATAGAGTCCTTGGGTCATGAGGTTTTTGGGTTATTGAACTCCGTCCGCCATTTTGATTTTCTTTAAAAACCTACTTTTTCGAAACTCCTCCTAGGCTGTTGGTCCAATTTTCACCATATTCAAGTTGGATAATCTTCAGACTATGCCGGCAAAAAGTTTTGGATTTCATGTCAATAGAAATGAAACCGGTTTGGTGTAGTGCAGCAACAAAGTTGAGGCATGATGCCAAAAACGACTCTGAGGCTGTATCTCTGCAATGCTTTGGCATATTGACACCAAACTTTGCGTGTCATTGTCACCTCTCTTTGACCACAACACATCAATTTGGTCACAGCGCCACCTATTAGTCAAAAGTGATAAACCTTTAAATAATTTTACCAGTGACTATATTTGTGATTTTTCAGCCGTTTTGCCTGAAATCATTTTAATGTCTTTAATTGCTCACAGTTGCAGTCGGTCTGATGCTCCCAGCCGTGCTGGCATGACTTAATGTGTTATTTGTGCTTGCAGACATACTTTTAACTACAGTTAAAATGTTTAATTCAATTAGCCACAATGTTTGTTTGAAATTTTGTTAAAAAAATTACCATTTTAAATAATTTCAGAGCAAATACATTTATATTGAGATATATAAAATACTGTCAAAAGGGTAAAACTAAAGTGACATCCAGAGGGGATATTTGTTTTTAATGACCCTACAAGTTTGATGTGTGTTAAATATTTTGAATATGAGGGAAGAACAAAACACTAAACTTGGTTAAGGTATTTATCTGACAACGTTATTTGGCAAAAAAGGTTTTATTTTACTATGCAAAAATTACTTTAAAAATTTAAAAGATGAGACTGTCTCTGTCAAACGTTATAATTTGAATGTGTTTTAAGCCTCGCCAATTTAAGCATTTAATCATTTTGGTTGTTTCCTAATGAGGATTTGCACGATATTCACACATTGCACATTTTAGCACAGAAGCCCGAAAGACTTTCTTGACTGTTGTCATGTCATAAGATTACCATTATTATTTAAAAATATTATTCGTTATTTAATTTTATAAAATTATTTAAAAGTCGTGGATGTCCCAGTTGGGATACAGGATGAGCAATTTTCCGAGAAATGTTCAAGTTACATATTTTGGTTGCTAAAATGTTGCTAAAATGTAACTGTTTGTATAAAATTAAGTTTTTGCTTAAAACTAATAGAAATAAATTAGTTTAAATTAAAAAAATAATTAGTTTATAATCCCTGCACAGGAGAGAGGTTTTGTTTCCAAACAAAAGGAAAATATATCGGTATCAGCAATCGGCCAAAATGAGCTGAAAAATTATCAGCAAAAATCCAATATTGTGCATCCCTATTTCAACTGAAGCGAATGAGTCAACTGTGTTAAGTAAAACCTCATTGATCATAAATACAATGGAATCAAATGATTACTTCCATAAATTCAATATTCATAAACAAGTAGGCCTGTAAAGTTGAATTAAATGTTATCAATTAGGGATGGGACGATTACCGGTTTCACCACCATAAAATGTACTGACTGTTAGTATTATCGTTTAAAATCGAATTATCATTAAAACCGTGTCGCTGCAATAGTGGAAACACTTCAAATGTGCCGTGTCCATCACACACTGTTGTACTGTTAACTTTGACATCAAAATCAAACATTAATAATTGGACACAAAACGTTGAGTTGAAATATTTTCTCACTCGCTTGAAATGATCGTCCGTGAAGAAAAGTGTTCATTGTCCAAAGTTCATTGTACGCTTATTACAGATTATTTTTTACAACATAATATTAAGATTAATGTTTTAAATCTTACCTGTTTATAAACAAACGTCCAGACAAGATGATCACAAGAATATTACAGTAGTATTAATAGTGAAGTCCTCTGATTTCATTTTCAATACAATCAAAAACAGAGATACAAGACGAGGGTTGCATTAATGAAAGGAGATGGAGGATGTGTGCTGTGTGTTATAATGCGTTGCTACTGACGACGGCCATTACAAGGAAGGAAATGCCCCAGAATAGAAACTTGTCAAAGTGCACAGAGCTGCTCGCTTTATTTGTTGATTTTCAAATATAAAACTTGTTGAAATGTTTTCAGTGTGTGCAATTACTCACACGCACACACTTTTTTTAGCTATATCGGCCATAAGGAAGGAAACAGACGCTGAAGGCAGATATACTCACGACCCCTGATTAACCACGGACAGATTATACTTCCTTTGATCCATGCTGAAGTGGAAACTGTCATATGAGTCCAGCTCCAAAGAGGCTTACAGTCCAACAACAATGAAACTTTCAGGAATCAACTGACCCATTTCAGGGGCCTTTCCAACCATTACAGGTGAACCTCATGACATTCATGGATGATCTGCTCCTTTAAAAACAGAAGTTATTCATGCCGTTATTAAGGAACTTTTGAAGAATCTTCAATACGACAGTTCATAGAGATCAAGCCCTAAAGAATAAAGAATCACTCATGCACAACAAGTCTTCTGAAGTCATGTGACCCTTCGTGTCAGGAATTTTTTTCTTTTCAAGCATGACACATAAAATAATAAATGGAAGTGTTTTTTGCATCATATTCAATGCATCAGGCTTATAGCCTGCTTTGATCATTTCCCCTTTCACTGCAGCCCTCAACTTTTATCACTAAATAAACACCCTCTATTATGAGTCACAGTGCCGCACTGAGCTTTATTTATCTGCCATCTTTTGTCACTTCGCTCAAGCCAATCTCAGACTTGCATGCATGTCTAACATTCACGGAGCATTTCCTTCCCAGCTGCAGAAGGTCAATCCCAACACCAGCAGTTCCTCGCCTGCTTACACAATCCAGATGAAATCACACACTGATATTCACATGAGCCAAGACATTAACTGCACTCTCTCAAATGAGATCAAGAATATAATCATCTTTTTTATCATTCAGTTTTTTCTGCTGACTTACAAGAGAGGAATAAAGCAATTTGTCAAAGAGACAATTTATTAGATTTGGAAGCAAACTAGAGAAGAGTGGAAATGCAGATATGTTTGTTTTTGTAAGTGCATTGGTTTATGGGTAAAAGCACTGAAATAGTCCCCCCCCCCCCCCCAGCTCATATTATTTCCAACACAAAAGGTTTTGCGAATGAATGGAAAATATTTGAAATAAAAGCCAAAGTTCTGCGAGCGAATGCAAAGTTTCTTGGGGAACGCAAAAGTTTTACAAATTAAAAGCCAAAGTTTTGCGAGCGAATGCAAAGTTTCTTGGGGAACGCAAAAGTTTTACAAATTAAAAGCCAAAGTTTTATAAATTAAAAGCCAAAGTTTTACAAATTAAAAGCCAAAGTTTTATAAATTAAAAGCCAACGTTTTACGAGCGAACGCAAAGTTTCTTGAGGAAGCAAAAGTTTTAAAATTAAAAGCCAAAGTTTTGTGAGCGAACGCAAAGTTTCTTGAGGAAGCAAAAGTTTTAAAATTAAAAGCCAAAGTTTTGCGAGCGAATGCAAAGTTTCTTGAGGAAGCAAAAGTTTGAAAATTAAAAGCCAAAGTTTTACGAGCGAATGCAAAGTTTCTTGAGGAAGCAAAAGTTTGAAAATTAAAAGCCAAAGTTTTGTGCGCGAACGCAAAGTTTCTTGGACGACGCAAAAGTTTTACAAATTAAAAGCCAAAGTTTTACAAATTAAAAGCCAACGTTTTATAAATTAAAAGCCAAAGTTTTACGAGCAAACCCAAAGTTTCTTGGAGAACGCAAAAGTTTTACAAATTAAAAGCCATAGTTTTACGAGCGAACGCTAAGTTTCTTGAGGAAGCAAAAGTTTTAAAATTAAAAGCCAAAGTTTTACGAGCGAACGCAAAGTTTCTTTGGGAACGCAAAACTTTTATAAATTAAAAGCCATAGTTTTACGAGCGAACGCAAAGTTTCTTGGACGACGCAAAAGTTTTACAAATTAAAAGCGAAAGTTTTACAAATTAAAAGCCAAAGTTTTACGAGCGAACGCAAAGTTTCTTGAGGAAGCAAAAGTTTTAAAATTAAAAGCACTAGTTTTGTGAGCGAACGCAAAGTTTCTTGAGGAAGCAAAAGTTTTAAAATTAAAAGCCAAAGTTTTGCGAGCGAATGCAAAGTTTCTTGAGGAAGCAAAAGTTTAAAAATTAAAAGCCAAAGTTTTACGAGCGAATGCAAAGTTTCTTGAGGAAGCAAAAGTTTAAAAATTACAAGCCAAAGTTATGTGCGCGAACGCAAAGTTTCTTGGACGACGCAAAAGTTTTACAAATTAAAAGCCAAAGTTTTACAAATTAAAAGCCAACGTTTTATAAATTAAAAGCCAAAGTTTTACGAGCAAACCCAAAGTTTCTTGGAGAACGCAAAAGTTTTACAAATTAAAAGCCATAGTTTTACGAGCGAACGCAAAGTTTCTTTGGGAACGCAAAACTTTTATAAATTAAAAGCCATAGTTTTACGAGCGAACGCAAAGTTTCTTGAGGAAGCAAAAGTTTTAAAATTAAAAGCCATAGTTTTACGAGCGGACGCAAAGTTTCTTGGACGACGCAAAAGTTTTACAAATTAAAAGCGAAAGTTTTATAAATTAAAAGCCAAAATTTTACAAATTAAAAGCAAACGTTTTACAAATTAAAAGCCAAAGTTTTATAAATTAAAAGCGAAAGTTTTATAAATTAAAAGCCATAATTTTACGAGCGAATGCAAAGTTTCTTGGGGATGTAGAACTTTTACAAATTAAAAGCCAAAGTTTTACGAGCGAACGCAAAAGTTTTATAAATTAACAGCCAAAGTTTTACGAGTGAATGCAAAGTTTCTTGGACGACGTAAAAGTTTAACAAATTAAAAGCCAAAGTTTTACGAGTATTTTTTACCCCATCCCCATGTCCCCATGTATTAAATACTCCCTTTTGTTGAACATTTCATTCCAAAAGCATTGCAACTATAACAGCTTCTTCTCTTCTGGAAAGCCGCTCCATTAGACGTTGGATCCTGGATGCAGGGATTCACTCCCTGAGCATCGGTGAGGTCAGGCTTTGACGGCTGGTGATAACGGTGTCTAGATCTGTGTGCAAGTCCTTCCACACCAGACTAAATAAATCACTCCTTTAAGGACTTTGCTTTGCTTTCAGAAACTAGACAAGCACCCTAAAGCCAGTAATGCATCACTCCAGGTCTGTTTAGAAGGTGTTGCACCATCATTTGTGCAAATCTGACTCATGTTATGTGAATGAAACACGTCATGAGAACATTAAATCGTGGCATTCTTTCTTAAGTACACTACACACCCCACATACATCAGCACATGAACTCTCAACTGTTCAGAAATCTCCCAAACAATGCGATAATACAGCTTTGATGATGTAAGAGCGCTGGATATCACTTTATCTTGTGTCAGAACCCCGACTGGCACACAGAAACAGGAAGATGCTGGTTTCAACATCTCAGAGTCAGGAACAGCACATGAGAGGCGTACAGTAGCTCTCTGACAGCCGAAACGCCTCTTCCTCTTCCTATTTCCACTCTTTCCAACCGGCGTCTGTGGGAAAAACTCAAACTAACTGCTTTTGTCGGCTGTACTGCATTGTTGAACCAGTTGACAATGAAGTCAATTGATACGTGAAACTGGAAAAGCTCAGTAAAGCCAGATAGCACGTCATGCAAACACAATACTTCGCAAAAAGAAACTGATGCTCGTGAGTAAAGCAAAAGTCATCACAGAGATGAGATGATCATGTGCTGCCACAAACAGAAGCGAAACTTGGTTATCTATAGACCCAGTATAGTCTCAGTTAACTATAGACCTGGGGCCCGTTTCAGAAAGGAGGTTCAACCAACTCTGAGTTGACTTACTCTGAGATGGGAAACTCTGAGTTTTGTGTTTCAGAACAGCTGATTTGAGGTAGTTCAACCAACTCTGAGTTAACCCTCTGGAGTCTGAGCTGTTTTGGGGCCCTTTAGAAGTTGACATGCTCTTACATTTGTGTTTTTTTCCGTTGCTTATAAACACATTAATGGCAAAAGTGTAATTACACTGTATTCAGCACAAACTTGGCTACCATGATATGTGTGCAAAATGTATGTACATGCTTGTATTTTTGAGAGAAAAATGTTTATGCAAGGTGTTTTAAAAATCCCAAAAAATTGTTTTAAAATTAAGGCCTCAAAACACACAATATATATGTGTTCACAAGACTTTTGACCAATGCCAAAGAGTTTTTGCTTCAAACTGATGTGAGAATCATTGAGCCTACTCATTCACATAAAACAATATATTCACTTACAATTTGTAAGACAGTTTTTCTTCACAAAGCCCGTATGCGAGGAGGCGTGATAGCTAATGAATAATGCTGGAGATCACCTGAGAGGACAAAAGAACATAATAGCCTGCATAATGAGCTGCATAATGAGCTGCATTGCGCCAAGTGTAACGTTTGGTGGAGGGGGGATTATGGGGTGGGGGTTGTTTTTCAGGGGTTAGTTCCAGTGAAAGGAACTCTTAATGCTTCCCCAAGACATTTTGGACAATTTCATGCTCCCATTTTTTATAGGACGGCCCCTTCCTGTCCCAGCATGACCAGTGCTCAAAGCGTCTCCATAAAGACATGATGAGGAGTTTGGTGGAGGAACTGGAGTCCAGACCTCAACCCGATAGAACAGCTTTGGGATGAATTAGAGCGGAGACTGAGAGCCAGGCCTTCTCGTCCAACA
>NC_137103.1:57912683-57927683 GCF_949357685.1 Gobio gobio | reverse complement strand
CAGTACAAGGGGTGGAAGTTCCACTCCACTTACATGAAAAAACACTACCACTACCCCTAAACCCACACACACACACACACACACACACACACACACACACACACACACACACACACACACACACACACACACACACACACACACACACACACACACACACACACACACACACACACACACACGTCCAGTTTCAGCCACAACATCTCTGGTGTAGTGAATGATTGTAATGCTTCTGTCTAGTAGTATTTAGTGCAATGTTTTGAGGATAATGCGTTGATTAAAGTCAGAATCCGCAGATAAACCGCTCAATATCTGCAGTTTTGTACTGGATTGTGCAGTGGACATTCCTGAGACACTTCCCTGCAGAAGGCCTGAGGCTGGCAGGATCATCCGTCTCCATCCCAGCAGCACGAGATCCTCCTTTACACACTCTCTGGTCTTCAATCATCCACACACACTCGGCCTCGCTCCACTGGCTTCCTTCAGAACGGCCCCTGGAACTGAACCGCGACACACTCCTACAGGTCTAGCTTTCCAAACCCAACCCTTTATGAGCATAGAAACAAGATACAACAAGAAACAGACGCTTTCCAGAACCTTCACTGTCTCTGTTGTGAAGTGGTGGGTCAAACATCATGACCTTCAAGAGCCAGCAGTTCACTTAAAGGGACACGCAACTTTATTTGGCTCATTCTCAGACTCCCCTAGAGTTAAAGCGTTAGTTCAGCCAAAACTGTAAATTGTGTGATTAATGACTGAGCCTCATGTGGTTGGACACCCGTCAGACCTCCGTTCATCTTCAGACACAAATGAAGATATTTTAGTGTAAATCTGATGCTCTGAAAGGCCTCCATTGGCTCAACTTTACACTCTCAAGACCCTTAAAAGACACTAAAGACTAAAGTTACAAAGTCCATCTCACTACAGCGGCTCTACAATAACTTTATGAAGACGAGAATAGTTTCTGTGCGCAAAAAAACCCTAAATAACGACTTATATAGTGATGACGATTTCAAAACACGGCATCATGAAGCTTCAGAGCGTTATGAATCAGAGAGTCGAATCAGCGGTTCAGAGCATATGAATCAGTGAGTCGATTCAGCGGTTCAGAGCGTTATGAATCAGTGAGTCGAATCATGATTCGGATAGCGTGTCAAACCGCCAAACTGCTGAAATTTGGCGATTCAAACTGCTGAATCGACTCACTGATTCATAACGCTCTGAACCGCTGAATCGACTCACTGATTCATAACGCTCCAAACCGCTGAATCGACTCACTGATTCATAACGCTCCGAACCGCTGAATCGACTCGCTGATTCATAACGCTCCAAACCGCTGAATCGACTCACTGATTCATAACGCTCCGAACCGCTGAATCGACTCGCTGATTCATAACGCTCCGAACCGCTGAATCGACTCGCTGATTCACAACGCTTCTAAGCTTCATGATGCCTTGTTTTGAAATCGTCGTCTCTATATAAGTCGTTATTTAGGTTTTTTTTGCGCACAAAAACTATGGCAAAAACCTACTGTCATTTTCGTCAACAAATAAAAGCGAGACTCACGCATCCCCAATCCAGCTCCAGAGCGGCTCAATCAATCAATAACACACATTTATGCCAGACCAGTGTTTATGATCTAATGCTGATGAATAATCACAGTGTTTACTTTACGATGTTTATATAGTAATATGTTTTAGACGGTTGTAACGATGCATATTTTATCTCCTGAACTTGAATGAGCTCCTGCAACTGCAATATAGGCGCATTTCAAAATAAGAGTCCCAGTGTATTTACAGCTGGTTTATCATTAAAAGTCACGCATTATATATTCGTTTTTGCTTACACAATAAACTGTATTTAATTTAATTCCCACATATTCAAATAAAGTATCAGGGTTATAATAGTTCACTAAAACCATTAAAAAAATCTTCATTACTTGAAATTAGATAAATGTTAACTGAAAAAAATAAAAAATAAAAAACTTATTTGAAGCTTTAGCTTAACCTGATATGGCCTACTAACTAAAACAGAAATACAAAGTTATAAAAACTATATAGATGTATTTAAAAAAATGAATTGAGCTCTGTCGTGTATTTGTAATGTCAAAAACAAAATGTCAAAATGTCAGTTCGAGTGTCAGTCGGTTATGTGACGCTTAAATGCTTAATGTATTACAATTGAACTAAACCCATTAGATTTTAGGAGATTAAAACTAGACTAAAACTAAATGGCATTTTAGTCAAAAGACTAATAAAAATTTGCTGTCAAAATTAACACCGGTTACATCGTGTATTAAGACCGACAGAAAATGAGAAGTTGTGATTTTCTAGGCCGATATGGCAGGAACTATATTCTCATTCCTGCGTAATAATCAAGAGCTGTGAGCCGCCCCATGCCCGAAATGATATTACACAGCGCCTGAAAATAGGCTAACTTCCGTAACTTAATAGATGCTAACGGTCTAATCAGATTCAATGATCTATGCTAAGCTATGCTAAAAGTGCAGACCCAGAGATCGGCTAAATGGAGTCGAAAACCATAAAACTCGGAAAATGAGCCTGTTTTTTTATTAATAGTGGCGTGTTCCTTTAAAGAGGTCCAATTCTGCTTTTTTACATTTTAATCTTCAGTCTTCAGTGTGTTTGAGCATGAATAGAGTTCTTCTCTGTATCAGAGTCAGTGTTTCTGAACTCCCTGAAACGCCTCTATTGTAGGGGTGTGCGATAATATCGTAATTGTTGTTTTAACAATGTGCAATCTGACATTATGTATATATCCTCACACACACACAACGTGATGTAGTCTGGTAGATTAGACTAGTGCAGTGTTTCCCCTACCATTGTTTTGAAAAGAATGACAAAAAATATGTCATTACCATAGAATGTAAAAAAAAAAAAGGTCATTACGTTCGACAATAAGTAAGTTAAATTAATAATATGTAAATATTCAAACGCACATAGACGAGAAAGTGTCTCTCAGTTTGGTACTCACGAAAACACAGCAACAAGCCGCGAATATTCACAAAATTATGTCAAAAAAAGTATCATCGTAAACATAGTCGGTTATGTCGTGAACGTAAACATGAAATATGCCCGTCACCGTCAGCGTTTTTGGTAATTTCCACAAGTTTCATGGCCCACAGTATGAATATCTGAAAATCCAATATATCAAAATAACAACAGAGCCTCTGTAGCTTCATGCATTCTGTTTAGATCAACACAAGTTTCATGAAAAAGCAACATTTTGAGCATAAAGCTGAGAAAAATCACGTCTTTTTAAACGCCTGGGGCGACATTCATTCAGTAAAGTTCGGCAGTTTTGATTTATATGCCGTTTAATGTTGATGATCACGTTATTTTTCATATGCATCTGCATGATATCGCACGTCGCTGCTTCTTCGCCTGTGTTTTGATCAGGAGATTCTGTACTTGTTCAGGAGATGTGTAATAGCGCCCCCTACCGTATAACAGTGAAAATATGGAAAGCCGTCTTTAACAATATACAACATTTGTATGAGTTAGGCTAATAGTTTTTAGAGTCACAACCTTATTTATTAAGGTTACATGGCTCAAAAACAACAAAAACAATACTAGGCGTATTTTATTTTACTTTTGAATATTTTGGCAGGGCAAGTAAAAATTTTAACCACTGGAAAAAATCTAATTTAAATGATCCTAAATCCTGCCATGGTACAGGCACAATAACACACTCAGCAAAATATCGTTATCGAGAAAATCCCAGAAAATATTGCGATATAATTGTGTGTCAATATCGCACACCCCTACTCCATTACAGGCTTGAGCTTTCTTCCAGGAACCAACACGTCACAATATTCCTCATTATAATAATCCATGCGCAGGATAAAGGGGCGGGGTTGAGTTAGTTAGTCGTGTTGAGACTGGCGGTCATGGTAAGGGGCGGGGCATTTCCCAAAAACACCAATCACAACACACCACTCCAGCCGACCAATCAGAGCACAGTGTGCTTTTCAGAAGGAGGGGCTTCATAGAGACAGAGCGTTACTGACAGACTGCGAAGAGAGGAGCCGCAACAATGGGGAATATGAGGAGATAATCAACATTCAAGCAGGAAAACCTGCTCTAGTAGAGCCAGAAACAACATCAAGCATTTGAAAAAAGTGCATAATAGGATCCCATTGATTTAAAGGCACTATAAATGTATTCTATTTAAAAAAAAACTTCAACTCTAGTTTCTGTGTTGTTCAAGCGTACTCCTGAAACTTGGCATTTGCAAGTAATGCTGGCTCCTGTAAGATAAATGGATTGTGAAATTGAAGTTCCTTGAGACAAAACACTTGCTGAATGACTACATATCAGTGTAACCTGAATTAAACGTTATGGTGATACAGAGGGAACCAGAACATGCCAATCCCAAAACTGTGATTCATGCTTCAAAACATCAGGCAATAAAATATACCTGCTGCCAAGACTCACAGTTAATGAATTTTAAATGCTAATGGTTAACTTTAAAGTTAGTTTAGCTTAAACTGTAATGATACAATCACATTAAAAGTACTGTGAATGCAGTTTATATAAGCTCATATTAATTAAAAGACTATGAAATATAATTATAGTGAACTATACAAGGCGTACAATTGATTAAAGAAAACAGAAACAATGACAGACAGACATAATTTATCATTTGCTTTGATATTTGAAAAGTATTCAAAATGTGTCATTGGAGAGAAAATTAACCATGGTTTTATTAATGTGTTTTTTGGCAGATTGATTACAATTTGTATAACCACAGTTTTACTACAAACCATGGTTAAACTATGGTTAGTATAGCAAAAACATGGTTAATTTGTGTTTTAACTATGGTTTTATTTGTGTTAAAACCATCATGACACCAGACTACATTAATGTCAACAACAACTGCTTGTTTGGAGCTTTTTCCCCCTCATTTTACCTCAGATTTGCAGATATTGTGGGAAAAATTTTTTTTAATTGTGGTTACCATGTTTTAACTATGGTTTTATTTGTAGTAAAAGCATCATGAAGCCAGAATACATCAATGTCAACAACTATATAGCTCTTTGGAGTGTTTTTTTTTTCAAAATCTTACCTCAGATTTGCATATATTGTGAGGAAAACATTGTCAATTTGTGGTACCATGTTTTAACTACGGTTTTATTTGTGTTAAAGCCATCATGACACCAGACTACATCAATGTCAACAACAACTGCTTGTTTGGAGCTTTTTTCCCTAATTTTACCTCAGATTTGCAGATATTGTGGGAAAAACATTTTTAAATTGTGGTTACCATGTTTTAACTACGGTTTTATTTGTGGTAAAGCCATCATGACACCAGACTACATCAATGTCAACAACAACAACAACTGCTTGTTTGGAGCTTTTTTCCCTAATTTTACCTCAGATTTGCAAATATTGTGGGAAAAACATGGTTAATTTGTGGTTACCATGTTTTAACAATTTTTGGGGTTTTATTTGTAGTAAAACCATCATGACACCAGACCAGACTACATCAATGTCAACAACAACTGCTTGTTTGGAGCTTTTTTTCCATAATTTTACCTCAGATTTGCAGATATTGAGGGAAAAACGTGGTTACCATGTTTTAACAATGTTTTTTATTTTATTTGTCATGACACCAGACTACATGGATGTCAACAACAACAACTGCTTGTTTGGAGCTTTTTTCCTTAATTTTACCTCAGATTTGCAAATATTGTGGGAAAAACCTGGTTAATTTGTGGTTACTATGTTTTAACAATGTTTTTTTGGTTTTATTTGTAGTAAAGCCATCATGACACCAGACCAGACTACATCAATGTCAACAACAACTGCTTGTTTGGAGCTTTTTTCCCTAATTTTACCAGTAGATTTGCAGATATTGTGGGAAAAACATTTTTAAATTGTGGTTACCATGTTTTAACTACGGTTTTATTTGTGTTAAAGCCATCATAACACCAGACTACATCAATGTCAACAACAACAACAACTGCTTGTTTGGAGCTTTTTTCCCTAATTTTACCTCAGATTTGCAAATATTGTGGGAAAAATATGGTTAATTTGTGGTTACCATGTTTTAACAATTTTTTGGGTTTTATTTGTTGTAAAGCCATCATGACACCAGACCAGCATCAATGTCAACAACAACTGCTTGTTTGGAGCTTTTTTTCCATAATTTTACCTCAGATTTGCAGATATTGTGGGAAAAACGTGGTTACCATGTTTTAACAATGTTTTTTATTTTATTTGTCATGACACCAGACTACATCGATGTCAACAACAACAACTGCTTGTTTGGAGCTTTTTTCCCTAATTTTACCTCAGATTTGCAGAAATTGTGGGAAAATGTGTTAATTTGTAGTTACCATGTTTTAACTATGTTTTTTGTTGTTGTAGTAAACCATCATAACGCCAGATCCATATGCCAACAATAACAACTGCTCATTTGGAGCGCGTTTTTTCCAAATGTTACCTCAGATTTGCAGATATTGTGGGAAACAGCATCCGACGGAGGCAACTTTCTTTGAAGCCACTTTCTCGGTGAGAAGATGTTGCTTGACCCAGAGAGGTTGAGCGATAAATCCCTGGACGCGTTGCGTTTGATACTTCTGTAGTCGAAATGAGCACTGGAGATCGACGAGGCGTCCGAAGATGTCGATAAACTCGACGAAGAAAGACGCGGTTTCAGCCTGGAGTCCTCAGAAGTTGCGTGGCTGTTGGTAAATCCAGCTGTGGAGCTCGAGAACCGCTGAACGCTATTGGCGTCCGCGGGCGTCGCGCCGTTTCTCATCAGCGCAGAATCCAAACTACGAGTCTGTCGTAGTCTTCTCTTCGCGAGGGCTTTGGAGCTCGATGAGGAACAGGAGAAGACGCTGCTCAGCAGCCCCTGTGCGGACATCCCTGCGATATGACGCCTCAAACACAAACCCCATGTGAACGTGACTGAACTGGTGTCTCTCGGGTGAAAATGTGATTTATGTATTTTTATCAAGAACAGTATAATCTCTCGTCCATCTCTGCTATATTTGTCTGCAGATAAACGAGGATGTTTCCACTGTTCAAGCCAAAAGCGCGTCAGTGAAGTTTCTCAACTGCATCTCTGAACGCTCCCGCCCTCTTTCTCCCGCGCTCCGGCTCTGCCCTCCTAAAAAAAAACCTTTACGATTCTCATTAACTGACCCAGTCGAGTATACTTTTAAAGTCTAAAATATTGAATTTAAATAAAAAATCTGAGAGATCCCTCCGTTGACATGACAGCAATGCAACTACCATGATGCTTCAAAAAGTTCATAAAGAGATCGTAAATCTAATCCATTATGAATTGAGCGTTTGAGTTCAATTTTTCTGAAGAGATATTAGCATTAGAATTTAGGCTTTTATTTAAATAAACATTCATCTACTCACATATCAGTTATGGTAAACGGAAGCTCAAGCATGTTCACTTGACGTGCGAGAGCCAATGAGGTTCATTCTCGTGTTACGCATCACGTTTGAGCTTCTCAAGAACCAATGAGGTTCATTCTCGTGTTACGCATCACGTTTGAGCTTCTCAAGAACCAATGAGGTTCATTCTAGTGTTACGCATCACGTTTGAGCTTCTCAAGAACCAATGAGGTTCATTCTGGTGTTACGTGTCACGTTTGAGCTTCTCAAGAACCAATGAGGTTCATTCTGGTGTTACGCATCACGTTTGAGCTTCTCAAGAGCCAATGAGGTTCATTCTAGTGTTACGCATCACGTTTGAGCTTCTCAAGAACCAATGAGGTTCATTCTGGTGTTACGCGTCACGTTTGAGCTTCTCAAGAACCAATGAGATTCATTCTGGTGTTACACATCACGTTTGAGCTTCAGCGAGAACCAATGAGGTTCATTCATGTGTTACGCATCACGTTTGAGCTTCAGTGAGAACCAATGAGGTTCATTCTAGTGTTACGCATCACGTTTGAGCTTCTCAAGAACCAATGAGGTTCATTCTCGTGTTACGCATGACGTTTGAGCTTCAGTGAGAACCAATGAGGTTCATTCTCGTGCTACGCATCACGTTTGAGCTTCTCAAGAACCAATGAGGTTCATTCTCGTGTTACGCATGACGTTTGAGCTTCAGCGAGAACCAATGAGGTTCATTCATGTGTTACGCATCACGTTTGAGCTTCAGTGAGAACCAATGAGGTTCATTCTAGTGTTACGCGTCACGTTTGAGCTTCAGTGAGATCCAATGAGGTTCATTCTAGTGTTACGCATCACGTTTGAGCTTCTCAAGAACCAATGAGGTTCATTCTAGTGTTACGCATCACGATTGAGCTTCTCAAGAACCAATGAGGTTCATTCTCGTGTTACGCATCACGTTTGAGCTTCTCAAGAACCAATGAGGTTCATTCTCGTGTTACGCATCACGTTTGAGCTTCTCAAGAGCCAATGAGGTTCATTCTAGTGTTACGCATCACGTTTGAGCTTCTCAAGAACCAATGAGGTTCATTCTGGTGTTACGCGTCACGTTTGAGCTTCTCAAGAACCAATGAGGTTCATTCTCGTGTTACGCATCACGTTTGAGCTTCAGTGAGAACCAATGAGGTTCATTCTCGTGTTACGCGTCACGTTTGAGCTTCAGTGAGAACCAATGAGGTTCATTCTCGTGTTACGCATCACGTTTGAGCTTCTCAAGAGCCAATGAGGTTCATTCTCGTGTTACGCGTCACGTTTGAGCTTCTCAAGAACCAATGAGGTTCATTCTGGTGTTACGCGTCACGTTTGAGCTTCTCAAGAACCAATGAGGTTCATTCTAGTGTTACGCATCACGTTTGAGCTTCTCAAGAGCCAATGAGGTTCATTCTAGTGTTACGCGTCACGTTTGAGCTTCTCAAGAGCCAATGAGGTTCATTCTCGTGTTACGCGTCACGTTTGAGCTTCTCAAGAGCCAATGAGGTTCATTCTCGTGTTACGCGTCACGTTTGAGCTTCTCAAGAACCAATGAGGTTCATTCTCGTGTTACGCGTCACGTTTGAGCTTCTCAAGAACCAATGAGGTTCATTCTAGTGTTACGCATCACGTTTGAGCTTCTCAAGAACCAATGAGGTTCATTCTCGTGTTACGCATCACGTTTGAGCTTCAGTGAGAACCAATGAGGTTCATTCTCGTGTTACGCGTCACGTTTGAGCTTCAGTGAGAACCAATGAGGTTCATTCTCGTGTCACGCATCACGTTTGAGCTTCTCAAGAACCAATGAGGTTCATTCTCATGTTACGCATCACGTTTGAGCTTCAGTGAGAACCAATGAGGTTCATTCTCGTGTTACGCGTCACGTTTGAGCTTCAGTGAGAACCAATGAGGTTCATTCTCGTGTCACGCATCACGTTTGAGCTTCTCAAGAACCAATGAGGTTCATTCTCGTGTTACGCATCACGTTTGAGCTTCAGTGAGAACCAATGAGGTTCATTCTCGTGTTACGCGTCACGTTTGAGCTTCAGTGAGAACCAATGAGGTTCATTCTCGTGTCACGCATCACGTTTGAGCTTCTCAAGAACCAATGAGGTTCATTCTCGTGTTACGCGTCACGTTTGAGCTTCTCAAGAACCAATGAGGTTCATTCTCGTGTTACGCATCACGTTTGAGCTTCAGTGAGAACCAATGAGGTTCATTCTCGTGTTACGCATCACGTTTGAGCTTCTCAAGAACCAATGAGGTTCATTCTCGTGTTACGCGTCACGTTTGAGCTTCTCAAGAACCAATGAGGTTCATTCTCGTGTTACGCATCACGTTTGAGCTTCAGTGAGAACCAATGAGGTTCATTCTCGTGTTACGCGTCACGTTTGAGCTTCAGTGAGAACCAATGAGGTTCATTCTTGTGTCACGCATCACGTTTGAGCTTCTCAAGAGCCAATGAGGTTCATTCTCGTGTTACGCGTCACGTTTGAGCTTCTCAAGAACCAATGAGGTTCATTCTGGTGTTACGCGTCACGTTTGAGCTTCTCAAGAACCAATGAGGTTCATTCTCGTGTTACGCGTCACGTTTGAGCTTCTCAAGAACCAATGAGGTTCATTCTCGTGTTACGCATCACGTTTGAGCTTCTCAAGAGCCAATGAGGTTCATTCTCGTGTTACGCGTCACGTTTGAGCTTCTCAAGAACCAATGAGGTTCATTCTGGTGTTTCGCGTCACGTTTGAGCTTCTCAAGAACCAATGAGTTTCATTCTCGTGTTACGCGTCACGTTTGAGCTTCTCAAGAACCAATGAGGTTCATTCTGGTGTTACGCGTCACGTTTGAGCTTCTCAAGAACCAATGAGGTTCATTCTCGTGTTACGCGTCACGTTTGAGCTTCTCAAGAACCAATGAGGTTCATTCTGGTGTTACGCGTCACGTTTGAGCTTCTCAAGAACCAATGAGGTTCATTCTCGTGTTACGCATCACGTTTGAGCTTCAGTGAGAACCAATGAGGTTCATTCTCGTGTTACGCGTCACGTTTGAGCTTCAGTGAGAACCAATGAGGTTCATTCTCGTGTTACGCATCACGTTTGAGCTTCTCAAGAGCCAATGAGGTTCAATCTCGTGTTACGCGTCACGTTTGAGCTTCTCAAGAACCAATGAGGTTCATTCTGGTGTTACGCGTCACGTTTGAGCTTCTCAAGAACCAATGAGGTTCATTCTCGTGTTACGCATCACGTTTGAGCTTCTCAAGAACCAATGAGGTTCATTCTAGTGTTACGCATCACGTTTGAGCTTCTCAAGAGCCAATGAGGTTCATTCTAGTGTTACGCGTCACGTTTGAGCTTCTCAAGAGCCAATGAGGTTCATTCTCGTGTTACGCGTCACGTTTGAGCTTCTCAAGAGCCAATGAGGTTCATTCTCGTGTTACGCGTCACGTTTGAGCTTCTCAAGAACCAATGAGGTTCATTCTCGTGTTACGCGTCACGTTTGAGCTTCTCAAGAACCAATGAGGTTCATTCTAGTGTTACGCATCACGTTTGAGCTTCTCAAGAACCAATGAGGTTCATTCTCGTGTTACGCATCACGTTTGAGCTTCAGTGAGAACCAATGAGGTTCATTCTCGTGTTACGCGTCACGTTTGAGCTTCAGTGAGAACCAATGAGGTTCATTCTCGTGTCACGCATCACGTTTGAGCTTCTCAAGAACCAATGAGGTTCATTCTCGTGTTACGCGTCACGTTTGAGCTTCTCAAGAACCAATGAGGTTCATTCTCGTGTTACGCATCACGTTTGAGCTTCAGTGAGAACCAATGAGGTTCATTCTCGTGTTACGCATCACGTTTGAGCTTCTCAAGAACCAATGAGGTTCATTCTCGTGTTACGCGTCACGTTTGAGCTTCTCAAGAACCAATGAGGTTCATTCTCGTGTTACGCATCACGTTTGAGCTTCAGTGAGAACCAATGAGGTTCATTCTCGTGTTACGCGTCACGTTTGAGCTTCAGTGAGAACCAATGAGGTTCATTCTCGTGTCACGCATCACGTTTGAGCTTCTCAAGAGCCAATGAGGTTCATTCTCGTGTTACGCGTCACGTTTGAGCTTCTCAAGAACCAATGAGGTTCATTCTGGTGTTACGCGTCACGTTTGAGCTTCTCAAGAACCAATGAGGTTCATTCTCGTGTTACGCGTCACGTTTGAGCTTCTCAAGAACCAATGAGGTTCATTCTCGTGTTACGCATCACGTTTGAGCTTCTCAAGAGCCAATGAGGTTCATTCTAGTGTTACGCATCACGTTTGAGCTTCTCAAGAGCCAATGAGGTTCATTCTCGTGTTACGCGTCACGTTTGAGCTTCTCAAGAACCAATGAGGTTCATTCTGGTGTTACGCGTCACGTTTGAGCTTCTCAAGAACCAATGAGGTTCATTCTCGTGTTACGCGTCACGTTTGAGCTTCTCAAGAACCAATGAGGTTCATTCTGGTGTTACGCGTCACGTTTGAGCTTCTCAAGAACCAATGAGGTTCATTCTCGTGTTACGCGTCACGTTTGAGCTTCTCAAGAACCAATGAGGTTCATTCTAGTGTTACGCATCACGTTTGAGCTTCTCAAGAACCAATGAGGTTCATTCTAGTGTTACGCGTCACGTTTGAGCTTCTCAAGAACCAATGAGATTCATTCTGGTGTTACACATCACGTTTGAGCTTCTCAAGAACCAATGAGGTTCATTCTCGTGTTACGCGTCACGTTTGAGCTTCAGTGAGAACCAATGAGGTTCATTCTAGTGTTACGCATCACGTTTGAGCTTCTCAAGAACCAATGAGGTTCATTCTCGTGTTACGCATCACGTTTGAGCTTCTCAAGAACCAATGAGGTTCATTCTCGTGTTACGCATCACGTTTGAGCTTCTCAAGAACCATTGAGGTTCATTCTAGTGTTACGCATCACGTTTGAGCTTCAGCGAGAACCAATGAGGTTCATTCTAGTGTTACGCATCACGTTTGAGCTTCAGCGAGAACCAATGAGGTTCATTCTCGTGTTACGCATCACGTTTGAGCTTCATCGAGAACCAATGAGGTTCATTCTAGTGTTACGCGTCACGTTTGAGCTTCTCAAGAACCAATGAGGTTCATTCTCGTGTTACGCATCACGTTTGAGCTTCAGCGAGAACCAATGAGGTTCATTCTCGTGTTACGCATCACGTTTGAGCTTCAGCGAGAACCAATGAGGTTCATTCTAGTGTTACGCGTCACGTTTGAGCTTCTCAAGAACCAATGAGGTTCATTCTCGTGTTACGCATCACGTTTGAGCTTCAGCGAGAACCAATGAGGTTCATTCTCGTGTTACGCATCACGTTTGAGCTTCAGCGAGAACCAATGAGGTTCATTCTAGTGCTACGCATCACGTTTGAGCTTCTCAAGAACCAATGAGGTTCATTCTCGTGTTACGCATCACGATTGAGCTTCTCAAGAACCAATGAGGTTCATTCTCGTGCTACGCATCACGTTTGAGCTTCTCAAGAACCAATGAGGTTCATTCTAGTGTTACGCGTCACGTTTGAGCTTCTCCAGAACCAATGAGGTTCATTCTCGTGTTACGCATCACGATTGAGCTTCTCAAGAACCAATGAGGTTCATTCTCGTGCTACGCATCACGTTTGAGCTTCTCAAGAACCAATGAGGTTCATTCTCGTGTTACGCATCACGTTTGAGCTTCAACGAGAACCAATGAGGTTCATTCTAGTGTTACGCATCACGTTTGAGCTTCAGCGAGAACCAATGAGGTTCATTCTCGTGTTACGCATCACGTTTGAGCTTCAGCGAGAACCAATGAGGTTCATTCTAGTGTTACGCATCACATTTGAGCTTCTCAAGAACCAATGAGGTTTATTCTAGTGTTACACATCACGTTTGAGCTTCTCAAGAACCAATGAGGTTCATTCTCGTGTTACGCTTCATGTTTGAGCTTCAGCGAGAACCAATGAGGTTTATTCTAGTGTTACGCGTCACGTTTGAGCTTCAGCGAGAACCAATGAGGTTCATTCTAGTGTTACGCATCACGTTTCAGCTTCAGCGAGAACCAATGAGGTTTATTCTAGTGTTACGCGTCACGTTTGAGCTTCTCAAGAACCAATGAGGTTCATTCTCGTGTTACGCTTCATGTTTGAGCTTCAGCGAGAACCAATGAGGTTCATTCTCGTGTTACGCATCACGTTTGAGCTTCAGCGAGAACCAATGAGGTTCATTCTAGTGTTACGCATCACGTTTGAGCTTCTCAAGAACCAATGAGGTTCATTCTCGTGTTACGCTTCATGTTTGAGCTTCTCAAGATCCAATGAGGTTCATTCTCGTGTTACGCATCACGTTTGAGCTTCTCAAGAACCAATGAGGTTGAACCATTCTAACCAATTTATTAAGGCACTGCTAACTTTACCGTTGCATATTATATTGTGATAGTGCTTTCCTGTAGCTCAAACAATAGAGCGTGGCGCTAGCGACGCCACGGTCATGGGTTCGAATCCCAGGGAAAGCAAGAACTGACAAAATATAAATGTGTACCTTGAAGTTGCTTTGGATACAAGCATCTGCCAAATGCGTAAATGCTATCACATTTTCCGCTGACAATTGGATTATTTTGTTGTAAATAAAAAAGCCTGACAATGTCACTGTCAAATATCTACAAGTATTGTGGCTTTCATAACGTTTCTCACTGACACGCCTCAACTCGTAAACTCTTGGCTTAAAGAAAAGCTTTCCACTCCCAAAACGACATGACTCGAACGCACCATTGACTGACTTTTGACTTGGCTTTCGTGGAAACTAAACCTTGTTTAAACTGTACTTAAAGATTAAAAGAGAATGCACGATACAGACTTTTTTACCTTCTTAACCCTTTAACTGTCACCCCCCTTTTTGAGAATACACACAAAAATGCACTATACAAACTTAAAGGGCTGTAATTCAAGAATGCTTTGGAATATAGACCAAAGTTCGGTCTCGTTTTAAAGAAGACAGTGCAGATTATTGCTGAACTGAATTTGAAGCAATTCAAGATATGAAAATATGAAAAAGTTATTTACTGTAAATGAAAAATACTGTACTACATTTTTTTTATTTCATATAAAATATATATTTTACAAAAAATGTTTTACTCTAAAATTACTATAAAATCCAAGACATATGTCTAACCAAGATGTGTTCCAAATTTGCCATGAGATTTCGTTTAGGGCGCTGTACCAAAAATAGCCACCGGGTGTCATTCAAATTCCATTTATTGTTTTTTTAATGCATTTTCCGGTAAATTTCTGTCCAAATGTCACTTTGATCACCAAATATGGACCCTTGAGATTCAGACCTTTCCGACGATATGCGTTTTGTCAAGATTGGAAAAGATTTTGATGATAAAGTAGTTAAAATAATTGTTGTAATATGAAACATGACGCCGCCCACTATTGGAGGAGCCCGCTAGAATAATTTAGAGTACCGTTTCCATGGTAACACAATGTCCGATTTCAAAACGGTTTACACAGGATGAATTTTGAGTTTGTAAGCTTTCAAATGATACCTAATTTATGATAATTACTTAAATA
>NC_137103.1:57902683-57905183 GCF_949357685.1 Gobio gobio | reverse complement strand
GCTGATTTTCCACTGTTCGGAAGCGGCTCGAGCCAAATATGGTCCTTTCAGAGAGTGTGTGGCCTCGCGGGAAAAAAAGTAAACCAATATTTTTTTTTCATCCATAATCAGAGCTGATGTGTTGATTTAATTACAAATCTATAAATTATATATTTTAAAGTATTACACAATTCACCAATGCCCGTTTGTCATGTAGCCTATATAGGCCTACACCAACCAATCGTGATCTGGCAAAGCAAGTTCAAATTCCATTGGGCATGTGAAGTGGAGCGGTAATTTTCTGTTCTTATTCATAAATCGGTTGAAAATTACATGGACAGACGAACTACGTTTCGGGCTTTCGGTACGGTGCGCGCGTGTACAGAACGGTTATGAATGTAATCTAGTTAACAGTCGGCTTGTTTAAAGCACGGAACACACTTCAATCCGAGTTCCCACAAGAACAAATTAAGTATTCAGTCCATTTTCTCACGAAATTCAAACGATAAATGCCGTTTTAACGCTCTATTAGCCTATTTGTGACGTGACAGAGAGACGCGTATCAGTTCAACTTCAAGCGGCAGCGCGCGGCGCGCGAGTGAAGGCGATCATCTCTTCCTAAAGAAACGAATATCTAAAGGTATGTTGAGGATAGGCTACATTACAACTTATTGAAACGTATCATATGTTGTGTAATCGCTCCATCGGTGTTTCAACCGCGGAAAGACAATAAAACAGCTTGTAAACAAACAATGTCATGTAGAATCACATTTACCTCAGAAGTCATTCAGTGTCCACAGCTGTGAGTTCACTAGAGAGATTAACTCTTTCACTGAATACATGGCCTATATTAGCCTATATATTCATTATATTAGCCTATATATATTCATTATATACCACTTAGCCTGTTAGTGATGTCTTGTTTATTTAATGTATGTTTAAATAAACCTGTCATGAAAATTACAGCCACTAAATGATTATATTTCAACAACGAGTTGGAGAAAAAAATAATAATAATTAGATTTAGATATTAATGCAAAAACTGCCTTATGTGAAGCTTATGAGTGTTGATTTTTATATCTAAAAATAAATAGCAAATGAATTTAGGCTAATAGTTTGGGCTCTGTTGTTAATCTTTAATAGCAATATGTAGCCTAAGGGCTCCCTATATAGTTTACAGCATTATCTTTAAGAAACTTTTAGTTATAACTGAATTCATTTAAGGACAGACACAGTTTTTTTTTTTTTCATTAAACCACTGTTGAATAAAAATTAATAAAAAGCAATTTTGTAAAACTGCTGTACCGAATCCGTACCGAACCGTGACTTCAAAACCGAGGTACGTACCGAACCGTCAGTTTTGTGTACCGTTACACCCCTAATATATATATATTTACATATTGCCCCTTTTTTACATTTGAGCCCCTGCCTCTGAAGAACTCTCTGCACGGCCCTGGTGCAAGGTTTATTACAGGTTGTTACACAGTAACAATAGGAACGTAAAGTGCAGTGCAGTGGCAGTATGTGAATGTTAATGTTTAAACTGGATGTTTATGTGTGTGCGGGGGTGAAGTGAGTCACGTGACTGAGTTCAGGAGTCTGATGGCCTGGGGGAAGAAACTCCTCCTGAGTCTTTCAGTCTTTGCCATCAGGCTACGGAAGCGCTTACCAGATGGCAGCAGGGTGAAGTGAGAGTTTGTAAATATGCATCCTTTCCTGTCATTCAGACCTGCAACACATTTCAAAAAAAGTTGGGACAGGAGCAATTTAGGGCTAGTAATGAGGTAAAATGGTTAAATAATGATGTGATTTGAAACAGGTGATGTCAACAGGTGATTGTAATTATGATTTGGTACAAAAGCAGCATCCAAGAAAGGTCTAATCCTTTAGGAGCAAAGATGGGCCGAGGATCGCCAGTTTGCCAACAAACACGTGAGAAAATTATTGAAATGTTTAAAAGCAATGTTCCTCAAAGAAAGATAGGAAGAGATTTGGATATTTCACATTCAACAGTGCATAACATAATTAAAAGATTCAAGGAATCTGGAGGAATTTCAGTGCGTAAAGGACAAGGGCGCAAGCCTAAGCTGAACAACCGTGATCTCCGATCCCTCAGGCGGCACTGCATCAAGAATCGTCATCATCTAGAAGCCATATCACCACATGGGCTCAGGACTACTTTGGCCAACCTTTGTCAAGTACCACAATACGTAGTTACATCCACAAATGCCAGTTAAAACTGTACTGTGCCAAAAGGAAGCCCTATGTTAACAGTGTCCAGAAGCGCCGTCGACTTCTCTGGGCTCGAGGCATCTGGGATGGACCATCACACAGTGGAAACGTGTACTGTGCTCAGATGAAGCAGTATTTCAGGTATTTTTTGGGAGGAATGGACGCCGTGTGCTCCGGACCAAAGAAGAGAAGGATCATCCAGACTGTTACCAGCAACAAGTCCAAAAGCCAGGGTCTGTCATGGTATGGGGTTGTGTCAGTGCCCTTGGCAAAGGTAGCTTGCACTTCT
>NC_137103.1:57885183-57897683 GCF_949357685.1 Gobio gobio | reverse complement strand
CATTTTAACTGGTGATAATAATAACCATCATTTAATAATACAGTTTATTTATTAAATAATTAATACCGTGAGATGCTGTGAAACTGATGTTTTCATCAGAAAACAAATCTAATCAATTACAACCCAATACGAGAGTCCCCCACCCCGCTGTTAAAAAAAGTAACTCAGTAACTTTTACTCTGAGTACATTTTAAATGAACTACTTTTTACTTTTACTTGAGTAAATGTTTAGACAAGTACTTTTACTTCTACTTAAGTAAAATTTCATTGAAGTAATAGTACTTTTACTTGAGTAGAATATTTTGTTACTCTTTCCACCTCTGACAATATGACTACAACATCTTTATTAATATTTGAATAAAGGCTGAAGATGTCTGTCATGATTCACCAGAGAGAGTGCCCGTATTACCAGCAGAGGACACTCCACCCCCGACTGTCACTCCATCAGGGACTACATTACCCATAATCCTTTGCTCGGACTCATCATCACTCATTGTTTACACCTGTTTCTCATTTACCTCATTTCCTCTGCCTATATTCACTGTTTGCCTGTTTTTGACTGTGATTGTGGATCCTCTGAATAAATACTGCGCTTGGATCCTCAACCTTTGAGCAGTTCATTACAGAAGACTTCGCCAAACATGGATCCAGCAGAAGAGCCTGAGTCTTCGGACAAGATGGCCGCCAGTCCAGAGCCCTCTGCCAAGATGGCCGCCAGTTCAGAGCCCTCTGCCAAGATGGCCGCCAGTTCAGAGCCCTCTGCCAAGATGGCCACCACCGCACCAGAGCCCTCTGCCAAGATGGCCACCACCACACCAGAGCCCTCTGCCAAGATGGCCGCCACCACACCAGAGCCCTCTGCCAAGATGGCCGCCACCACACCAGACCCCTCTGCCAAGATGGCCGCCAGTTCAGAGCCCTCTGCCAAGATGGCCACCACCACACCAGAGCCCTCTGCCAAGATGGCTGCCACCACACCAGAGCACTTTGCCAAGATGCAGTATTGACCATTGTGGCCACGGCGCTGTGGTGTGTGTGGGCAGCACATACATTGGTTCCAGCCCCTCTGGTGAAGGCTCCAGAGTCCGGTGAAGTCTGGTGAAGGCTCCTGCCCCTGTCCCGAGTCTGCTCTGGATATGGACAGGAGACGTCTCTGGACTCGGGACGGGAGGTCCTCGCTAAAGAGGTAAATGAGAAACAGGTGTAAACAATGAGTGATGATGAGTCTGGGCAAAGGATTATGGGTAATGTAGTCCTTGATGGAGTGACAGTCTGGGGTGGCAATCAGGGGCACTCTCACCGGTGAATCATGACAATGTAAATTTTACATCAATCCTATATATCCAGCTTTATATATATATCTGTCTGTCTGTCTGTCTGTGTATATCTGTCTGTCTCTCTGTGTCTGTCTATCTATCTATCTATCTATCTATCTATCTATCTATCTATCTATCTATCTATCTATCTATCTATCTATCTATCTATCTATCTATCTATCTATCTATCTATCTATCTATCTATCTATCTATCTATCTATCTATCTATCTATCTGACTATCTATCTATCTATCTATCTATCTATCTATCTATCTATCTATCTATCTATCTATCTATCTATCTATCTATCTATCTATCTATCTATCTATCTATCTATCTGACTATCTATCTATCTATCTATCTATCTATCTATCTATCTATCTATCTATCTATATATCTGTCTGTCTGTCTGTGTCTATCTGTCTGTCTCTCTGTGTCTGTCACTCTATCTATCTATCTATCTATCTATCTATCTATCTATCTATCTATCTATCTATCTATCTATCTATCTATCTATCTATCTATCTATCTATCTATCTATCTATCTATCTATCTATCTATCTATCTATCTATCTATCTATCTATCTATCTATCTATCTATCTATCTATCTATCTATCTATCTATCTATCTATCTATCTGTCTGTCTGTCTGTCTGTCTGACTATCTGTCTGTCTATATGTCTGTCTGTCTATCGGTCTATCTGTCTATCCATCCGTACAAATATTGTGCCATGTTGTACAACCCTGAATGCTGAAAATTTGCGTTCTGTATTTTCATACAGTATTACACGCTATAAACTTCAGAAACAGTAAGAGTATTATGCTAGTATGCTATTCCCTCTCTCTCTCTCTCTCTCTCTCTCACACACACACACACACACACACACATGTTTGTTTTTGTGAAATGTGAGGACATTCCATAGGCGTAATGGTTTTTATACCGTATAAACCGTATTTTCTATCCCCTTACACTGACCCTAAACCTACCCATCACACACACACACACACACTGCCCCTAAACCTAGCCCTCACAGGAGACTGTGCAGTTCACTTTCTGTGAAAAAAAACTTGTTCTGTGATTTATAAGCATTTTGAAAAGTGAGGACATGGGGAACGTCCTCATATTTCACCCTCTTTTTGTAATACCTATGTCATTATACACATTTGTGTCCTGATATTTCACAAAAACATGCCCACACACACACACACACACACACACACACACACACACACACACACACACACACACACACACACACACACACCTGTTTTGCATGCACTAAGTCTCCTCCCAATATGAAAATTACCATTGTATTGTTTGTTATGCAATAGCAAAATATTTGTTGTGCTGTGTTTGTATATAAACGCATCGCTCAGATCCACGTATGGCTATAGCGAAACATGCATTATTGTTCTTCACTGAACATCAGATTTCGATTTTCTGATGGATCTCAAGGGCTTGTTTGTGCATCTGAAGCCGACCATAAGCACTACACACAGCTCTATTTGGATTTAGGGCACGACTGATCATTGATAAATGTTGTGTGTTTGTTTTTGAAAACATTGTATGCACTTTTGCAGTGTTCAACCAGGCATAGTCAAATCATTTCACACAGATTTACAGTTTATGATAATATTTCAAATCTCTGGTAATATCTGTGCACCATGTTTCAGATCGTGTGATTTGAGCTTTACTCATGTGATGGGTGAGCAAACGTCAGTGTCTCCCAGTGAAGATGTGTCTGCTCTCTGACTGCATCTATAAGCCTCTGGATCACTGAATATTCCACGTATTGATCAGCGTCTGTGTCATACAGTGAGATAAACACATTCTCCTGTCGTTTACTCTGGCAGGAGACGATACAGCAGATGCATAAGCATCGCAAACTGTGTGAGTGTGTGTGTGTGTGTGTGTGTGTGTGATGGAAAAGCAGGCCACTGCCCGTCATGCTGTGCTTCATGGCCCTGGGCTTGTGTCATGCCACATGACTGGATGGCTTCATGTTAAATATTCATTTCACAGGAGGAAATAATCATGTTATTTTTATCAGACTGAGCTTATTTACAGATTCTCAAAGCTCTTTGAGGTTCTGCTTCCACACATTTATGAGGTGAAAGTGTCAAGGAGAGATGAAAATGTGAATGGAAAGATTATGAGCACAGTAAGAATGAATGAGAGGCTGATAAATAAAGCAGAACGCCAGATTGCAGAGATTTGAGGTGTTCATAGAGCGCTGAAACAAAGGGGCCGTGATGTTTACACTGATGTTTTAAATCTCATGTTTTACTCATATCTGACACAGATCAGAATTTGATACACACGTGTAAACAGTCAACAAACATTTCAACAAAAACATTTTTAGACAACCAGATTCACTAACATGAAACACACACTCAATGCGACCACTTCACTAACACACAACACACACTCGTAACATGCTCAATGTGTGCTCTTAACTAACACGTAACACATGTAACATGCTAAATATGACCGCTTTACTAACACGCAACACAAATACATAACACACATGTAAAACACTCAATATGACCGCTTTACTAACACGCAACACACATGTAAAACACTCAATATGACTGCTTTACTAACACGCAACACAAATACATAACACACATGTAAAACACTCAATATGACCGTTTACTAACACGTAACACACATGTAACACACTCAATACGAGCGCTTCACTAACACACAACACACATGTAACACGCTCAATACGACCACTTTACTAACACGCAACACACATGTAACACGCTCAATATGACCGCTTCACTAACACGCAACACACATGTAACACACTCAATATGACCGCTTCACTAACACGCAACACACATGTAATACGCTCAATATGACCGCTTCACTAACACACAACACACTTGTAACACACTCAATATGACCGCTTTACTAACACGCAACACACATGTAACAAGCTCAATATGACTGCTTTACTAACATGCAACACACATGTAACAAGCTCAATATGACTGCTTTACTAACACGCAACACACATGTAACACGCTCAATTTGACTGCTTTACTAACACCCAACACACATGTAACACGCTCAATATGACTGCTTTACTAACATGCAACACACATGTATCAAGCTCAATTTGACTGCTTTACTAACACGCAACACACACTCTTAACACATGCTCAATGCGAGTGCTTCACTAACACGCAACACACATGTAGGACACTCAATATGACCGATTCACTAACACGCAACACACATGTAACAAGCTCAATATGACTCCTTTACTAACACGCAACACACATGTAACACGCTCAATATGACTGCTTTACTAACACGCAACACACACTCAATATGACTCCTTTACTAACACGCAACACACACTCAATATGACTGCTTTACTAACACGCAACACACATGTACCACGCTCAATATGACTGCTTTACTAACACGCAACACACATGTAACAAGATTCAAGAGTTTTATTTGTCACATACACAGTTATATACACAATATACAACTGGCAGTGAAATGTAAACAGGTCCGCTCCATGGACAGTGCAAATAACAGTTACAAGAAATTAAATAGAAATAGAATAAAATTAGAATAAAAAGTATTAACATAAGTAGAATTATAAATAAATCAAGTAAAAGATAAAAATAGGAAATAAGATAAAAAATAAAAATATAAAAAATATGTGGATATGATAAGTGAGATAAACTGTAGACTTAAAAATAAGTGGTTAACATAAAATATATAATATGTATATATAAAGAAGTATAATGTGCAAGGTTTATTACAGGTTGTTACACAGTAACAATAGGGACGTAAAGTGCAGTGCAGTGGCAGTATGTGGATGTTAATGTTAAAAGACTGTATGTTTATGTGTGTGCGGGGGTGAAGTGAGTCACGTGACTGAGTTCAGGAGTCTGTACTTGTAACAAGCTTAATATGACCACTTCACTTACACGCAACACACATGTAACAAGCTCAATATGACTGCTTTACGAACACGCAACACACATGTAACACGCTCAATATGACTGCTTTACTAACACGCAACACACACTCATAACACATGCTCAATGCGAGTGCTTCACTAACACGCAACACACATGTAACACACATGTAACACGCTCAATATGACCGCTTTACTAACACGCAACACACTTGTAACAAGCTTAATATGACCGCTTCACTTACACGCAACACACATGTAACACGCTCAATATGACTGCTTTACTAACACCCAACACACATGTAACACACTCAATATGACTGCTTTACTAACACCCAACACACATGTAACAAGCTTAATATGACCGCTTCACTTACACGCAACACACATGTAACACGCTCAATATGACTGCTTTACTAACACCCAACACACATGTAACACACTCAATATGACTGCTTTACTAACACCCAACACACATGTAACACACTCAATATGACTGCTTTACTAACACCCAACACACATGTAACACGCTCAATATGACCGCTTCACTTACATGCAACACACATGTAACACGCTCAATATGACTGCTTTACTAACACCCAACACACATGTAACACGCTCAATATGACCGCTTCACTTACACGCAACACACATGTAACACGCTCAATAAGACCGCTTTACTAACACGCAACACACACTCAATATGACCACTTTACTAACACGCAACACACTCGTAACACACACTCAATACAAGCGCTGATTTGGATTTTTCTTATATATGATTTTTCATGTCATAAATTTAACTGTCATAATTCTTAGTATGTCATAATTTCAACTTTTTGTCATTTTGATTCGTCATATATATGATTTTTGTGTCAAAATATTGTCTTTTCATGTCGTAAATTTAACTTAATATAATTTAACATAATTCTTAATGTCAAATTTTCAACCTTTTGTCATAATTTCAATTTATGAAATACATTTTTCCATGCCATAATATTGTCATTTTTTATGTCATACATTTAATTTGTCATAATTGTTGTCATAATTTCTATTTATGTGATGCACAATATTGACTTTCTATTTCATAACCCCCACCCCCGTGGTTTCACTGGCTCTAGTCCCAGACTAAACCTTTGGATCAGTTTGAACTGAAAGCAGATCTTGAGGCTAATCCTGGTTTAATCTAAGCCCTGTCTGTGGAACCAGCTTTAGTGTATCATCATTTAACACAGACTTTGTGTCACAATGTTGACTTATTACAAACCAATGAGCTGAAAAGCTTGTGGATACGGCCTCCAGGTGAGCATGAGCGCTGTCAGCGTGTAGTTATGTAAACTGCTGGATCTGTTCTTGCTCCGCTGTGTGAGAGCTGCTCCAGTCTTGCGTAATCTCACTCTCCGCTCTCCCAGAATGCCGGAGCGCTGCACGCGTTTAGCTTCATAACTAATGGAAGACTTCATGGCTTCACGCATGAGGAGCCGCAGCCCTGCGGATGACATCAGCGCTCCTCACACACAGCACACGTTTCCTCCTTCATTAACACACGTGTGTTCTGCTCATATGTTGTAGTGTTGTTGAAGATCTGTCTCCAGATGATACGCAGGTCGCGGCGGCAGAACTGACTGAAAGGTCACATTATGCATATTTCATGCTTCATTACCGAATGCATATGGAGAGTGTGCCGCATTAAAACATTTAAACCACTGCATTTCACTTACATGATCAGCAAATACAGTACAGCTCCTCATATCTCCTCATATCTCCTCATATCTCCTCATATCTCCTCATATCTCCTCATATCACTGTGATTTACATCAAATCATCAACTTGATTGAATTTTAATTGATTCGATATTAAACAGTTAATCTGTTTGGTCATGTGTGTGTAGAGATATACACTCACCTAAAGGATTATTAGGAACACCTGTTCAATTTCTCATTAATGCAATTATCTAATCAGCCAATCACATGGCAGTTGCTTCAATGCATTTAGGGGTGTGGTCCTGGTCAAGACGATCTCCTGAACTCCACACTGAATGTCAGAATGGGAAAGAAAGGAGATTTAAGCAATTTTGAGCGTGGCATGGTTGTTGGTGCCAGACGGGCCGGTCTGAGTATTTCACAATCTGCTCAGTTACTGGGATTTTCACACACAACCATTTCTAGGGTTTACAAAGAATGGTGTGAAAAGGGAAAAGCATCCAGTATGCGGCAGTCCTGTGGGAGAAAATGCCTTGTTGATGCTAGAGGTCAGAGGTCATGGGCCGACTGATTCAAGCTGATAGAAGAGCAACTTTGACTGAAATAACCACTCGTTACAACCGAGGTCTGCAGCAAAGCATTTGTGAAGCCACAACACACACAACCTTGAGGCGGATGGGCTACAACAGCAGAAGACCCCACCGGGTACCACTCATCTCCACTACAAAGAGGAAAAAGAGGCGACAATTTGCATAAGCTCACCAAAATTGGACAGTTGAAGACTGTAAAAATGTTGCCTGGTCTGATGAGTCTGGATTTCTGTTGAGACATTCAGATGGTAGAGGCAGAATTTGGCGTAAACAGAATGAGAACATGGATCCATCATGCCTTGTTCCCACTGTGCAGGCTGGTGGTGGTGGTGTAATGGTGTGGGGGATGTTTTCTTGGCACACTTTAGGCCCCTTAGTGCCAATTGGGCATGGTTTAAATGCCACGGCCTACCTGAGCATTGTTTCTGCCCATGTCCATCCCTTTATGAGCACCATGTCCCCATCCTCTGATGGCTACTTCCAGCAGGATAATGCACCGTCACAAAGCTCCAATCATTTCAAATTGGTTTCTTGAACATGACAATGAGTTCACTGGACTAAAATGGCCCACAGTCTCCAGATCTCAACCCAATAGAGCATCTTTGGGATGTGGTGGAACGGGAGCTTCGTGCCCTGGATGTGCATCCCACAAATCTCCATCAACTGCAGATGCTCTCCTATCAATATGGCCAACATTTCTAAAGAATGCTTTCAGGTCCTTGATGAGTCAATGCCACGTAGAATTAAGGCAGTTCTGAAGGCCAAAGGGTCAAACACAGTATTAGTGTGTGTTCCTAATAATCCTTTAGGTGAGTGTATTTTGAAAGTAATATTTTATGGTGTTATATTTTTAAATGTTTAACAGGTTTGACTGATGAATATTTGTCATCATTTGAAGTTTTATTTGTACTTATCTTTATTTTGCTTTATTAATATTATTACTTATTGATGTGTGTTTATTTATTGACAGTTGACTCACGTCACAGATTATAGTAGAAACTCATTTGGGTATAAATAATACAACTGCATATTTTACTCAACAATATAAAATATATAGGTATGTGATTGCACACATATACACACACACACACACATATATACACGCACACACAGACACACAAATATAAACACACACAGACAGACACTCAGACTCTCTCTCTATTTCACTTACACACACACACACACACACACACACACACACACACACACACACACACACACACACACACACACACACACACACACACACACACACACACACACACACACACACACACACACACACACACACACACACACTGCCCCTGCCCCTAAACCTACCCATCACACACACACACACACACACACACACACACACACACTACCCATCACAGGAGACTGTGCAGTTCACTTTCTGTGAAAAAAACCTCATTCTGTGATTTATAAGCATTTTGAAAAGTGAGGACATGGGGAACGTCCTCATATTTCTCCCTCTTTTTGTAATACCCATGTCATTATACACATTTGTGTCCTGATATTTCACAAAAACATGCCCACACACACACACACACACACACTCACACACACACACACACACACACACACACACACACACACACACACACACACACACACACACACACACACACACACACACACACACACACACACACACACACACACACACACACACACACACAGTCTGAGGATGTGCTGGACTTGTGCATCTGGCCCTATCAAACGATGCTCCTCTTGATGAAATCAATGTCATGCTGTAATGTCAATCAAGAGCTGCGTCGTTCTGGGGTTTTTGGGTCAAGTTGTGTCCGTAAGAGTGAGCGAGCGCGGCCTGGAGTGACTGGGCTCTGTGTTCTGATGGGTGTGTGTGTCTCTGGTATTGACCCGCTGCTGCTCTGATGCCTTTCTGGCACTATCTGTCCTCTCTCCATCACAGCTGCTGAGATCGATCCTCTGATGCAGTGGCCCGTGATGTGATGCTGTTTCATTATTGAGTCTCTCTCTCTCTCTCTCTCTCTCTCTCTCTCTCTCTCTCTCTCTCTCTCTCTCTCTCTCTCTCTCTCTCTCTCTCTCTCTCTCTCTCTCTCTCTCTCTCTCTCCGCCTCAGGGCTCGACCCACACACGCCCAGACCGGGGCAGACTCTGAGCGAGGAGTTAGTTGGTTGGTTTATCCAGGCCAGCTCAGATGTTGAGATTTTACCCAGCTGCATTTTTCCGTAAGAATCAGGGTCAGCGGAAGGATTTTCTCCAAGCGTGAAGTATGCCAAAGGGACAGCAGAGCAAACCCCCGGAGCCCAGCGAGGACCTCGACGTCTTCACCGTCATCCAGTGAGTCCAGCTGCTTTACTCTGGACATTTCACAACATTTCTGTGTGTGGCTTAGACTTCAGCAACTCAGATCAAACTTCAGGTCATTTTTATTCACGATTCAGATTAAGTGCAGACTCAACTTTATTTTAAGGTTTCATTGCTACAGTGTAATTATACATTTAAGTACTGAGTAAAATTAATTAACTACATGTACTTACTATAGGGTTAGGGTTAGTTATTATGCATAATTTACTGTTATTACTATAGTAAGAATGTAACGTGTAACAAGGACACTGTTATATAAAGTGTAACATTAGCGTTTATTAATCTTATGGCAAGCCGTTTTGACTTTTATTAACTCCCAAGATATGAATTCTTGAATTATTGGCTATTTTTGATATCAAGAATTACATTTCCACTAGTAAAAACTATAATTATTGATGCTAGTTAAATCTCACCATAGGATGCCATTCAAATTTAACTCTTCATATCAAGATTTGATTTCTAACTAGTTACAGTTTCACAAATCAGAAATACAATTCGTCGTAAAAATCATAGTTCTTTATATATAAATAATTGTGTGGTTACACTGTAAAAAAATATTGTTGGTTTAACTTAAAAAAGTAAGTAACCTTAAAATGTTTTGTTTATTGAAATTAAAATCTTTAGTTAATACAATGAAAGGAAATTGGTTTAATAAATAGAAACTCTAAATATTATTGTATCTGAACCACATAAATAAAAATTTGGCATGTTTCACTGCGTTATTACAAATAAAACACAATTACGCAATATGCTTACTAAATTTTGTAATAACATTTGAATAAAGGGTGATGTCGATTCTCAAATGTTCATTGTATTAACTCAAAATTTTCAGGCATCCAGGTAACTTAATTTTTTAAAATTAATTTTAGTGAAAATATAAGTTCCTGATATCAAGAACTCAATTTTCACTAGTTGAAATGTTAATTCTTGATATCTATAAATTTGCTGTTATTTATAATATCTGTAAATGTAAAATGTTCCATTTTGTCAAGAAAAAAAACAAACATTTTTGAGTATTTTCCCTAATTTCCTCCACTCATGCAGTTCTCTTACTCTTGTTGCATTCACTCATTTCCCAAAGTCATCTTGAATGTTGAATTGTCTGTACAACTGAAAGATTTGAGAGAAAATCACATAATTGACGTTTAAAAATAAATGTTTTAGTTTGAACTCATTATTTCTTACCTTTATGGGCAATTACTTCTAATAACTTCTGATATCAATAATTAAGAGAGTAGTTTCAGACATCTAAAAGGACTTTCTTATCGCATTCATGATATCAGAAATTAAAATTTTCCCAAGTGATAATCGAATTATTGGTATCAAAAATAAAAGACATTGATATTAAGAACAGACATTTGCACTAGTAACCATGTAATTATTGATATAAAAATTGATGGTTTTTACTAAGAATTGTCTTTCTGATGTGTGAAACTGGAATTGTAAGAAATTAATTATTGATTTCAACAATATAATTTGAATGGCAGCCTATAATAAGATTTAACTAGTATCAAGAATTATAGTTTCGACTAGTGGAAATGTAATTCCTGATATCAGAAAATAGCCAAAAATCCCATTTCTAATATCAAGAATTAGCATTTTATCTAGTGAAAATGTAATTGTTGATATCAAGAATTCATATCCTGGAAATTAATAAATATCAAAACAGCTTGCCACATTAATCTCAATGTTAATTTCGACATTTCTAATACATTATTGAGATCAAAATAACATTGTAGTTAATGCACTAACCTGAACATTTGATTAACTCACATAAACAGGTTATTAATGCTGTAAAAATGTATTGTTCAGGGTTAGTTTAGGTAACAAGTGTCCTTTTTACACATTACATTGTCGTATTAACTATTATTATTACATGCAACTAAACCAAACCCTAACCCTAAGTACATGAAGTTTATTATTAGACTGTAACACGTTAAGATCAGGCATGTTCACAAACGAGTCCTCATTGTAAAGTTTTACCATTACCTTGATTTATTGGGTAAATGTCGATGGTTTCATGCTCTCGGCTCACAGCACAAACCCATTGAGTTCACTGTAAACCGTGTTTGTTCTCATTAATCAAACCCATATTAGATTTCATCTTTTATCCTGGTGAGTTTTGTTGATGTAGTTTTGAACATGAGAGCGTAACGCAACCTGTTCTTGATTCAACTTGATTTGTAGAGTTTGTGCCAAAATGCTGTAGAGTTTGATTGGATGCATTAACAACAAACGGGATGCAATGTCTGTTTGTTTTGCTCATCTTCTCTGGAACTTACGGGACAAAATACATGAGATGGGAGGAAAAGATATATTTCAATGTGTTCCCAGAGACCTCTTTGTGAGCAAACGCAGAGTCTCTCAGGGACACAAAACATTGGCGAGAGAATTGACAAATCATTTTTCCACCCATCTCATGTTTTGTCCTTCACCATGTCCCTTTAGGGGCTCCGTAGTAACTCACCCATTGTTAGCTTTGTCTAAAAACCTGCCGTGGTATTAGACAAGGTTGTGCTTTTTCTAAGTTTTTTTTTCTAATGTATGTCACTTATAATAGTGAGAAAAACAGTGTTTCGGTCACACTTCAAT
>NC_137103.1:57865183-57877683 GCF_949357685.1 Gobio gobio | reverse complement strand
TCTTCTTCTTCTTCTTCCTCTCTTGAGTCTATAGAAACGCTTGCAGGAATGTTCTGAAATTTGGCAGACTGATAGAGGACTGGCACAACATTAACTACACCATATTTGGAGTCTCTAACTTAATCCCTCTAGCGCCACTACCTGTCCAAAGTTTTCCTAAGCAGGAAGTGGAACCATAATGGTGCGTTCAGACGCAATTGAAGCGATTCGCGCGAGTGATTTACATGTTACAAGTCAATGCAAAGACGCGAATAGACATTCTGCAGCGCGATTCGCGCGAATGACATGAAAGCGTTTGACGCGTGTTGAAAAATCTGAACTTTGAATATTCGCGCCGCGTTAACCAATCAGGAGCTTACTCTAGTAGTGACAACAAGGAGGAGAAAATCTGGTTTATATTAATCATATATTAATATCTGGTTCAGACAAGTGTGTATATGATTCTCAGTGTGATAATGTAAGAGTGAGGGTTACCGAACGACTAAAGAAACGTTATCAGAAAGATGGAAGAAAACTGTACATTTCTCGTCTATTTCCACCCACTGCCACTTATACCAACGACAGAGATAAGTGCAGTTACAATAGCAAAATATGTGGGAGAGCGTTGCTATAATGTGACTATATTGTATTGCAATAGGGAGTCAACACCAAATCAAAACTAGTTAGCACAGTATTGGTAAGAGAAAGGGTTTAATGACAAAATCTGGTTATGGTTACACTTAAAATAGTTTCAAAATGGATGTATGAGATGATAAACTTATACCATTAATCGTTCATAGCATGAATAGAATGTTACCTGAGGGATAGAGAGAGAGAGAGAGAGAGAGAGAGAGAGAGAGAGAGAGAGAGAGAGAAGAGAGAGAGAGAGAGAGAAGAAGAGAATCCCCAAAGACCTCAAGAGCCAGGAAATCAAAGAGACAGAGCACCAGTTACAATCTTCTTTTATCAATTCCTTGACCATGTGACTGAAACCAAATGTATTAATTTAAACTGACCAATCAGACCAAACTTCCACCAAAGGTGTGGCCCCATGTGGCCTACAGGCCTCTCTTTTGTCTTCCAGGCCCTTCTGAAAAGCAAATGTGTTGACAACAGTAAAGCAAATTTCTTTGTTGGATTTCAAATATCAAATATCTTTGATTATTTTCAATTCCTTTGTTACGGCCATAACCAGCAAATAAGGCTCATTAATCAAATTAACTGAAACAGCTGATTCGGACCGAACACATAAGTCAATCACAGACACAAAGTAACGCTTCAAGACGCCATGTACGCCTTCATTTACTATAAAAAATGAACAAGAGAAACAAATGTACACAATCCAAAAGAGAATACAAATCAGAATCCAAATCAGGTCAACCTATTAACAAACATAAATCAAACAAGTAATAAACAACAGTAAACTGGTAGGACAACTAAGAAAGTAAACAGAGAACACCTGCCTACGCCTGTACTCAGCAGTTCTTACCTGGCTTCCGACAAAACAAAGACAAGTGAATCTTCCGGGTCTCTGCTTACCTCCATACTCTTTCTAAATAACCATAAAGTGACATGACGAAATAATTCCTACCAGTTACTGAACTTATGTAAAAGTGAGTAAATAATGCTAAGTCTCAACAAATAATTATACTGAACAAAACCACAAAGAACCTAATAAAGAAAGGAGAACGGAGAGGCGAGGAGAGCGGCAGCCGTGATGTCCACAGGACACGAGATGAGAGAGAGAGAACATCCATGTCGCCGCCAACGCCCTTTTATCCGGTATCCCGGGTGACGTCATGTCTTTGTCACAAGTTGGGGAATTCCCCCGCCACCTATGGACTCAAAACGGTATCAGCACAAATATACGTAACACCCTCACCCTTAAGTGAATAAATTGTAGAAATGAAAAGATCTTACCAAAAAAACAATTTATTCCCATTAAACACGGGATAAGGCATCAGCGATGACATTGTCTCGACCCCGAATGTAACGGATGTCCAATTCAAAAGTCTGTAAAAACAGACTCCAACGCATCAGGCGTTGATTGTTGTTTTTCATTCGGTTCAAGAACACTAAGGGGTTGTGATCGGTGTATACGATCAACGGACATGAAACAGAACCAATATACACATCGAAGTGATGAATGGCAAGGACAAGAGCGAGTGCCTCCTTCTCAATAGTGGAGTAACCACGCTGATGTTTATTGAATTTGCGTGAAAAATAGCAAACGGGATGCTCAACACCAGCCTGATCTCGTTGAAGTAACACGGCTCCCGCACCTGTGTCACTTGCATCGACAGCAAGAAAGAACGGAGTAGAGAAATCAGGAGCGGACAAAATAGGGGAATTAATCAGAAGCGCCTTAATCTGCTCAAAACTTATTTGACACGACTCGGACCATTGAAAAGGCACCTTTGGGCTCAGGAGGTCAGTTAAAGGAGTGGCAACAACAGAAAAATTCCTACAAAAATTCCTGTAGTACCCCACCATACCCAAGAACCGTCGAAGGTCGCGTCTCGTTTTCGGCACGGGAAATTTAGTAATAGCCTCGACCTTAGACTCAACAGGTCGAACTTGCCCCCCACCAACAATCTTTCCCAGATACGTTACCGTAGCTCGACCGAATTCGCACTTAGCCAAATTAACCGTAAGGTTAGCACTAGACAGACGACTGAACAGTTCCTCCAGCTGTTTTACGTGTTCTGACCAAGACGCGCTGTAAATAACCAGGTCATCCAAATACGCCTCAACATTACGCATGCCCTCAAGGACACGATTTACCAACCTCTGGAATGTTGCCGGAGCATTTCGTAAACCGAAAGCCATTACGGTGTAATGTAGGAAATGGTCCGGTGTAACGAATGCCGAAATCTCTTTGGCACGATCCGACAAAGGCACCTGCCAGTAACCTTTAAGCAGATCGATTTTGGTAACGAAAGCAGCATTTCCAACATGATCCACGCAATCTTCCATCCGAGGCAATGGATAACTATCTGGTTTTGTCACAGCATTAACGCGTCTAAAATCAGTACAAAAACGAAACGTATTATCAGACTTTTTAACCAGCAAACAAGGTGAGCTCCAAGGACTAAAACTCTGTTCTGCAATGTTGTTTTCAAGCATGAAAGTCACCTCTTGCTGCAACTGAGTTCGTTTCTCAGGACTTACCCGATACGCATGCTGTTTAATCGGCAACGAGTCGCCAACGTCAATATCATGTTCAATCAGCGAAGTACGAGAGGGAACATCAGAGAACAGATTACTGTACATACGAATACTGTCAGTCATGTCAGCGCGTTCGGTAACGGTTAAATGGGAAAGGTACAAGTCAAGGTTTTGGATTAGCTCAGAATTTTTCAACCTCCCCGTCACCAGTTCTAGAGGAGGAAACGCAACGTCACCATCATCCTCAGGAATAGACAAAACATCAGCACGTTCATAACCAGAGCACAATGGGCGGGTCCGAAGTTCAGCACCGGTCAGTGCCCCAGCATCAGGTAACTCAGCACTGGACAGCGCCTGCTCTTTGGTCACCAGAGAATCTGTAGGTGAAACAAGTAACACAGCCGACTTCTTTCCAGACGAATCTGGCAATCTCTCAAAATACGGCTTAAGCATGTTAATGTGACATAGACGAGTTTTTTTTCGTTTGTCAGAAGTTTCTATCACATAACCAAGCTCACTCACCTTCTCTTTCACCTGATAAGGACCATAGTAGCGAGCCTGCAAAGCAGACCCTGGGACAGGCAACAGCACCAACACCTTATCACCAGTAGCAAAACTACGAAGGTTAGCATTACAATCAAAACGGCTTTTCATCCGTCGTTGTGACATCTGCAAATTCTCTTTGGCTAATTCACATGCACGATGCAATTTAAAACGGAAGTCTGAAACATAGTCAAGAATGTTCTTAGGACTCATGTCATTAGTCCAATGATCGTTAATCAGCTTCAGTGGACCACGGACCGTATGCCCGAACACCAACTCGGCCGGACTAAAGCCCAACGACTCCTGCACTACCTCCCTAACTGCAAACATAACCATAGGCACTCCTTCATCCCAGTCTTTCTGGAACTCCAGACAAAATGCACGTAGCATTGATTTTAACGTCTGGTGGAACCTTTCGAGTGCTCCCTGGCTTTCTGGGTGGTAACAACTTGACGTGCAATGTTGGATATGCAACTGATCCAGAGCCTGTTTAAACAAACGGGACATGAAATTCGTACCTTGGTCCGATTGAATGGTACGAGGAAGGCCAAACAATGAAAAGAATTTAACGAGCGATTTCACAATCACTGGTGCAGTGATTTTCCGCAGAGGAATTGCCTCTGGAAACCGTGTTGACGCACACATAATAGTGAGCAAATACTGATTACCCGCCTTCGTGCGAGGCAAAGGGCCGACACAGTCGATCATCACACGCTCGAATGGTTCACCAACAGCTGGAATCGGATGTAATGGTGCTGGTGAAATTTTCTGGTTTGGTTTGCCAATCTTTTGACACACATGACAGCTTCGGCAATAACGTGCTACATCATTTTTCAAGCCAGGCCAAAAAAAATGCCTGAGAACACGATCAAATGTCTTATTCACGCCTAAATGACCAGCAAACGGACTATCATGCGCTAAACTCAGTATTTCGGAGCGATATGAGGAGGGAACTACTACCTGTTTAATGATTCGCCACTCATCATCAACAGATGCAGTTGGTGGTCTCCACTTCCTCATCAACACACCATCTTCAACAAAGTATCCTTGTGATACATGTTCGAGTTGCTCACTAGGAACAACGGCTTCAAAGAGGGATGATATTTCCTCATCTTTCCCCTGCTCAACAATAAGCTGTTCGCGGGACAGAGACAGTTTATCCAACCCTACAGAATATTCATCTCGACTCTTAACGGCGATGTCTGAACCGTCAGAGTTTGAACACTTAACCTCACCAAAATCTGAATTAGAAAGGAACGTATCGTTCAAATCAAAGTTCCACTCACCTTCTGATTTACTACGGTTTTGATTTTTCAGTCTCTGTTTCATAGCACGAGTGACAGCACACGAAGGAAATACCTCTGGGTATTTCTGAGCCAACTTGTCAGGAGTAGAACAGGAAAGAGGAACATTAGTTACCTCAGGGCTAGCAAAAACTTTTCCTCCCGCCAAGTCATTCCCTAAAATAAATGTGACATCTCGAACGGGAAGACACGGTCGCACTCCAACAACAACGCGACCAACAACAAGGGAGGATTCAATTTCAATTTCGTGCAAAGGCACGTTCACAAAGCCCATTTCGAATCCCTGTACTAAGACGCTCGAGCCAATAGAACTCTTATCAGACAACGGTAATATCCCTTCCAGAATAAAACTCTGAGCGGCGCCTGTATCACGAAGCATTTTAACTGGTTTCCTCGACCCAGCATTACCTGCCAAAGACACAAATCCGTCCATTATAAATGGCACATACCCCTGATCTTCACACATGTCAGCTTGAGATACTAACAACTCCAGTCCTTCCAGATGCGGCGAGGACGTCATCAATAAACCTACTGGTTTAGGAACACTTTTTTTCTTCTTGAGCACATTGCACTCAGAAATAATGTGTCCACGTTTTTTGCAATAAAAACAAACAGGTGAGGACAACTTATCAGAACCCTCTGCCACTTTATCAGCAGGCAGAGTACGTTCAAGATTACGCTTAAAGGACCGATGACTATTGTTCACGGATGGAAATTTCGTTGAATCAGTGAACACGTTCTTATGCGTAAGTACATATTCATCAGCTAGCGCAGCAGCAGCTGAACATTTCAGAACTTTTTGCTCATTTAAATATGTTACAACGCGGTCTGGTAAACAGTTTTTAAATTCCTCTAAAAGAATCAGTTCACGGAGCTCTTCAAACGTGCTCACTTTCATTGAAGAACACCAGCGATCAAACATTGACTCTTTCTCACGAACAAATTCAACATAAGCCTCATCATTTTTCCGAAGATTACGAAATTTTTGTCGATACGCCTCAGGAACTAGTTCATAGACCCTAAGTACGGCTCTCTTTACTTGCTCATAATCAAGAGACTCTTCAACTGACAAAGAAGAATAAGCTTCCTGGGCTTTACCAGAAAACACACACTGCAACAGCATAGGCCAAAATGTTTTCGGCCATTTCATGTTGGTGGCAACACGTTCAAAAAGAGCAAAAAACTTGTCTACCTCTTGTTCTCGAAAAGGAGGAACAATACGAATATTTCGACTTACGTCAAAATCAGGAGCATCACTTACACCCCTCTCACGAGCTTTCAGCTCCATTTCCTTAAGGCGACAAGCTTGTTCCATTTCAAGCTTTTTCAGCTCAAGTTCATGTCTCTCACGCTCTCTCCATCTCTCTCTCTCACGCTCCCATTCCTCTCTCTCCCTCAACAAAGCGGTGTCGTGCTCTTTAACCTGCAACTCCATTTTCTTCACCTGCATTGCAAGATCCTCCGAGCTACCCTCAGCTGATTCAGGATAATCTGTCAGCTTTTCCTCTTCACCAAAAACACCCTGCTTATGTAACGATTCTACAAGCAGAATCTGAAGTTCACGTTTAGATGAAGTATTACGAAAACTGACCTTATAATGAGCAGCGATTTTCATAAGATCTACTCTATTAACTTGAAACAGCTCCGCTTGCGTCGGATTCACAATAAAAGCAGTTAATTCGAACATATTTAGAATTAAACGTCCTACTGGGTTACAGAGAAAGAAGCGTGCACAACACGAGCCAAAATTCAAAAGTTCACATCAAGTTCCTGTGATTGACCAAAGTTACAAAGTAACAAATTCAAAGCACGTGGACAGATCAAAAGATCAAACAAAGCCACGGCGAAAAGAGATCGAGATTATTCAAATCATCCAGATCCCGGACGAGCCCCCAAATATGTTACGGCCATAACCAGCAAATAAGGCTCATTAATCAAATTAACTTAAACAGCTGATTCGGACCGAACACATAAGTCAATCACAGACACAAAGTAACGCTTCAAGACGCCATGTACGCCTTCATTTACTATAAAAAATGAACAAGAGAAACAAATGTACACAATCCAAAAGAGAATACAAATCAGAATCCAAATCAGGTCAACCTATTAACAAACATAAATCAAACAAGTAATAAACAACAGTAAACTGGTAGGACAACTAAGAAAGTAAACAGAGAACACCTGCCTACGCCTGTACTCAGCAGTTCTTACCTGGCTTCCGACAAAACAAAGACAAGTGAATCTTCCGGGTCTCTGCTTACCTCCATACTCTTTCTAAATAACCATAAAGTGACATGACGAAATAATTCCTACCAGTTACTGAACTTATGTAAAAGTGAGTAAATAATGCTAAGTCTCAACAAATAATTATACTGAACAAAACCACAAAGAACCTAATAAAGAAAGGAGAACGGAGAGGCGAGGAGAGCGGCAGCCGTGATGTCCACAGGACACGAGATGAGAGAGAGAGAACATCCATGTCGCCGCCAACGCCCTTTTATCCGGTATCCCGGGTGACGTCATGTCTTTGTCACAAGTTGGGGAATTCCCCCGCCACCTATGGACTCAAAACGGTATCAGCACAAATATACGTAACATCCTTCAATAACATTAAATGACATGAAACACAACACAGTCTCTTTTTGTTAAATGCAAGTTTATGTTTGATCAATAATGCAAAAGTAGAAGTAAAAGGTATAAGAAGCTAGCCTGGATGCCAGCCGAATTTAGCCCCGCCCCCAAAATGTTTTGCTCGGGCAATTCGGTCTGGACTCGCTCCATAGAGGAGGAATTATGCCTGAACAGAAACTGTTCGGACCAATGAAATCATCAGGGCGGGCTTTAGACGATGATGGACAGATGATCAACAGTAGCGTAATCATCCACGTCATCGAAGGCTCTTGGGTTGAATTTGTTCTAATCCTAAACGGAGAACTTGTTCGTATATGCGTTCACCTTTACTATTTCTCTCAGAAACGATGATCGTGTTGGTAAGTACTCTGTGTATCCTTAAATTATTTTATTACTGCCAAAGATCGTTTACACTCATGTTTTTCTTGTAACGTTACTTAATCCAGCGTGCGTGCAGACAGGGTTTCCAAGTGTTTTTGCAATGTCGCGCACAATTTCTACTCAAAACGTTTGGTTGGCAAAATATGTTATTTTGGCAAGGTTGCCTGCTAAAATTCGCATTCCTGGGTTTATATAATCACATAATTGGGGTCGCTTCAACCCGCGGACATGGAGAAAAACACGGACTTGGCAACACAGAGCAGTTGAGTTCTGTTGACATTTGACAACTAACGTTACGCGTCGCTCCGTTGCTCTGATTGGTTGTAGGTCTATCCAATTGAGGTCTTTCCTGGCTCGGTTGAAACACGCCCCATAATCAAAGCTCAATGGAGCGGTACCAGACTTAAATTCTGACTAGAATTGAGTATGGCCACGCCAGGCTAATAAGAAGCTACACATGAAATAAAGCAAACAATTCAGTCAAACATTCAAAGTCAGTGCTAGTCGGCTACAACGCTAACGTAAAGTTAAAGCCTAAAAATATAAAGTAATGAAACTTCACTTTGCCCTCAGTCTAAACGATTCGCCAGGGAACAAATTATAGATCCATGAGAGCAAAGATTATCGCCTGAAAAAGTCTTAAAACTACGTTTTGTCACACATTAACAGTAGATTTTAACAAAAAAGACGTGTAAACACAGCTCATGTCAGCCATTTCTCAGCGAGACGAGCGGGGAGAATCACGCCTGTTGTGCAGTGAATGTCGCGCGCGATTGAAGCGAGTAAACTCAAAATGTTTAAGCGTCCAACTACACGCGAAGAGCACGATTTATTCACGTCATTCACGTCCGGTGTGAACGCACCATCAGAGTTAGAAACAAAATACTCTTTCCTCTGATTCCTTGACTCAATGTGATTTTCCATCATGAAACTTTTCTCGCTAAGTACTTTTTCAAACTCCTCCTAGACGGTTCATCCAATTTTCATGAAAATCGAATCAGATCATGTCCAGACCATGCGGGTGAAAATCTTTTTGATAAACCCAAACGTTCTTGAATAACGCCGAACGAATTCACTGAAGAGAATTGCCCAATTTTGACACGAGGCTATATCTCCATTATTCAGTGCATCATGCCGAGTCGAACGATACCTCATTATCCCATATCAGACATTTAAAATGTTGCCCTAAAATGCTGTATTTTATGAAGGCATTAGCGTATCGTTACAAAACCTGGTATGTGTCATTGGCACGATGCCCTGGAGGAGCCTGAGAAGCCAGCACCACCTAGTGGTAAACATTCACATGCTTATAACTTTGGGTGTGGTTGACTTATTTTCACGGGAGTCACATCCTTAGATTCCCAAATACTTGCCGAGTCCAGCGATACCAAACATGCCAGGTTTCGCCTTATGGTTTGTTTAACGTTGTGATTTAGCGTTTAAAAACTTTCGCTAATATCTTCGAAACCGTTAGTCCGATCGAGACGAAACCAGCGCAGGAGAATCAGAATCACGGCAGGTTGATTATATATTAATGTTGACAAATGTCCAAATGTTGATAGTCAGTGGCAAACAATGCAATCAATCTCAGGTGGGGGTTATTTTTTATATGCTCATAAATACAAATATCCATAACTCATAAACAAAAAGAGATATTTTGACCAAATTTGGCACACTTGTGTATGGCCGCACTCTGAGGACACACACAACAAGAGGTGGAGCTGTGACACTCGGTGGCGCTATAATTGAACAAAACATGACATTGGCTCAACACAACTCAATGTCTTTATGAGTTTTCAACCGTTTTGCGTAAAATTGTCTCCAAGTGTCTTTCCTTTGGCTTCAGTGTGTGCTTCTGTCGTGATTGGCCCTGAGATATATCTGAGATATATCAATTGTTGATGCAAAGTCCTTTGTTAACTTCACTTGTGTTATAGTGGCAGGAAAAATGGGTTCTTACTCGTCAAAGAAGTCAGTCAAAAATCCGTAAACAAGTGCGAGTTTAATCAAACACAAAAAATACACAAATGTACAAAAATCCTGTTGTTTCCTGTATCCTATATAACACTTGTCAAACCTTTATCTTGTGTTACCTTAAACGTTTTTACTTTAGGTGAAATATGACGTTCAGTTTTTCCAGTAAAATGCACCGTATGTGTATTTCTGTCATGAACAGATGCGTCTTTCATGTCATGCATTATTTCACACTCATATATGCATGGTTTGCACAGATAGTTTTTAACTGCACACTTGCAGAATATGGGATGTGTGTGTGTGTGTGTGTGTGTGTGTGTGTGTGTGTTTCTCATTGCTATCAGATTCATTTAAGCTTCAGGTATACGTCTTATGTTGCTAAAATTGAAATAGCAGAATCCTGACTGGAGTGGCATGCGTATTAGGGCTGTGCGATATTGAAGAAAAATGCGATATGCAATACCTTGTTAAATAATGCCATATTCGATACGATATTTCTTTCAGTGTGTAAAATCTATTTAAATTATATATATATATATATATATATATATATATATATATATATATATATATATATATATATATATATATATATAAAAGAAAACTGAGAATGATACCATTTATGTGTTTCTCATTCTTTCTGGGAAAAGAAAGCATCGCGACAACTTCTGAAAGTGACCAGCAGTGTTTTAGCAAAAATTAATGTCACAAATCTGACAATATAATTTTAACATCAATGTAAACAAAGAAAAAATGTAAGCCATGCGTTATATATAGTTATATCAACCTAAAACTTCAATCATCAAGAACATCCAGGTAAACAAACACACCTGAACTAGGGCTGGACGATTATTTCTGTTATTAAAAATAAGAACTAAAAACAGTAGTGTTCACATGAATTAAATAAACACTGATACATAATAAACGCAGGTTTACTGTATTAGCAGGCTGTCACTTTAAGACCTAATGCACGGATTCCATTGACACACATTCGCTCTCTTTTCCCAACTGATATTGTTCACTCAAAGCATAACTGACTGTGTTTACATGAATACTCATCAAGACGGCCATTTTGACACAACTGTGTGTGTATTTGACAGTTCGAGTGTGTAACAAGACACGAAACAGAACTGAAGGGATCACACCCTTTCAGAGAGCTTGTGCGCACGCATCGGTGTGTGTCAGACAGCGCGAGACTGCAAGGAGTTGTTTTTCGCAAGTTATTCTGTTTATTAACTCTTTTATCTTTCTTCACAATAGCCCAGAGATGTTCTATGGGGTTAAGGTCAGGCGAGTTTGCTGGCCAATCAGGAACAGGGATACCATGGTCCTTAAACCAGGCACTGGTTGCTTTGGCACTGTGTGCTGGTCCCAGTCCTGCTGGAAAATGAAATCTGCATCTCCATAAAGTTGGTCAGCAGCAGAAAGCAGGAAGTGCTCTAAAACTTCCTGCTATACGGCTGCATTGACCTCTGACCTCAGAAAACACAGTGGACCAACACCAGCGGATGACATGGCACCCCAAACCATCACTGACTGTGGAAACTTTACACTGGAGCTCCAGCAGTGTGGATTGTGTGTCTCTCCTCTCTTCCTCCAGACTCTGGACCCTGATTGACTTCATCAGAGAACATAACTCTGGCCACTCAGCAGCTCCAGTCCTGTCTGTCTTTAGCCCAGGTGAGACGCTTCTGACGCTGTCTGTTGGTCAAGAGTGCGACAGCTGAAACCCATGTCTGTCATACGTCTGTGTGTAGTGGTTCTTGAAGCACTGACTCCAGCTCCAGTCCACTCTTTATGAATCTCCTCCACATTTTTGAATGGGTTTTGTTTCTCAATCCTCTCCAGGGTGCGGTTATCCCTATTGCTTGTACACTTTTTTCTAGCACATCTTTTCCTTCCCTCCGCCTCTCTATTAATGTGCTTGGACACAGAGCTCTGAGAACAGCCAGCCTCTTTTGCAATGACCTTTTGTGTCTTGCCCTCCTTGTGCAAGGGGTCAAAGGTCATCTTTTGGACAGCTGTCAGGTCAGCTTCTTCCCCATGATTGTGTGGCCTACAGAACTAGACTGAGAGACCATTTAAAGGCCTTTGCAGGTGTTGTGAGTTCATCAGCTGATTAGAGTGTGTCTTCAATATTCAATAACCTTTTCCTAATATTCTAATTTTCTGAGACACTGAATTTGGGATTTTCCTTAGTTGTCAGTTATAATCATCAAAATTAAAAGAAATAAACATTTGAAATATATCAGTCTGTGTGTAATGAATGAATATAATATACAAGTTTCACTTTTTGAATGGAATTAGTGAAATAAGTCAACTTTTTGATGATATTCTAATTATATGACCAGCACCTGTATTGTGTAGCCCTAGTATTTATTGTTTATTCAGGTTATTTATTCTTGCATTGACTTTGAAACATTTACATTTCAATAATTGAATGTTACTCGTGCAGTTTGATGTGAGATTCTCGCCTGTGGAGCAGAGCGTTGCGGTTTGCGTGTGAATGTGTGGAACATC
>NC_137103.1:57837683-57862683 GCF_949357685.1 Gobio gobio | reverse complement strand
ATATTTATTTATTAAATGCATGCAATATTTATTTATTAAATGCATGCAATATTTATTTATTAAATGCATGCAATATATATTTATTTAATGCATGCAATATTTATTTATTAAATGCATGCAATATTTATTTATTTAATGCATGCAATATTTATTTATTTAATGCATGCAATATTTATTTATTAAATGCATGCAATATTTATTTATTTAATGCATGCAATATTTATTTATTAAATGCATGCAATATTTATTTATTAAATGCATGCAATATTTATTTATTAAATGCATGCAATATTTATTTATTTAATGCATGCAATATTTATTTATTAAATGCATGCAATATTTATTTATTTAATGCATGCAATATTTATTTATTAAATGCATGCAATATTTATTTATTAAATGCATGCAATATTTATTTATTTAATGCATGCATATATGGTATAAAGGCAGCTCTTCTGTGCTGTGCTTGTATATGCTCATGTATATTGTCTGTTGATGAGTGGAGAATGGCGCTGTGGTTTAATTCGGATAAGCCTCCGGCGTGGTTAAGCTCATTTCATCCTGTGACTGTCTAAACTCCACAACCTATTTGGCTTGTTTGATTTTTCTTGATTTTATCCCGCTAATCCTCCTAAAGGATTGGCCTCTGGATCTCACTGGCATCGGCGCCTCCGTCCACTGTTTATTCTCCAAAATAATCATCCAGATTATGAATCTATAGAAGAGCTCTTCATCCAGCAGCTTGCGTTTGCTCTGTGTGTGAGTGTGTGAGTGTGTGATCGGGGCTTCAGACGCTGGGCAGGACTGACCGCTCACTGACCGCTCACTGACCGCTCTATGTGAGTCTGTGGTGGAAGGGCTCAGTGGATCTGCCATTATTTACTCTCCAAAACACACGTGATGTTATTCTTTATAAAATGAGGAAGAGTTCTGTGCACATGAGAGATCAGGAACACATGGGCATCACACTCTAAACGTCCAGAGGGAGGCAGGATCTGCGGACAAATGGGATTGGGATATATGATACCCCCCCCCCCCCCCCCAATAAAAATTCTGATTGAATTTAAAACATAATTAAAAAATAATACAGGGTTTTTTGTAGCACTGCATGATTATATATCATAACTTTAATAAGTATATAAATAGACTTTAATAATTGTATTATTATTAACAATGATAATAATTCTTATTACTATTTTAATATAAAAAATAAAATAAAAATGTGTACTTAAAATAAAATATTATTAAAATAATAACAATAAAAATAAATTGTTTATTATTTATAATAATAATAATTATATTATTATTAAAATAAAATAGCGTGTACTCCAGAAAAATAAAAGTATTATTATTAAAAATAAAATAACAAAAAAATAATAATTAATATTATTTTCTTATTATATAAAATGAAATATATGTATTATTATAAATAATAATAATAATAATAATCAAATAAAATAACACAAATTATTATTCTTTTATTATGATTATTATGAAAAAAGTGGGTGCTTAAAAAATATTAAAAATAAAAAATAATAATAAATTTTTCTTTAATACTCATTTTTATTTATTATTTTTTTTTAAATAACTAATTCCTATTATTATTAAAATAAAATAAAAAAGTGTACATAAGAAAATACATTGATTATTATGAATAATAATAATAATCAAATAAAATAACAATAATTAATATTATTTTATTATGAAAAAGAAAAAAAGATTATTATTAAAAATTAAATAATAATTTTCTTCAATACACATTTTATTTAATTAAATGTGTGATGATAATAATAATAATAATAATAATAATACTTAAAAATAAATAAAAAATGTGTACTCAAGAAAAGATTATTATTATTTTTAATAACAATTATAACAATTATTTTTATTTTCTTATTCTTATTTAAAATAAATGTATCATTATAAATAATAATAGTAATCGAATCAAATAATCATAACAAAAGAATATAATTATTATTATTATTATGAAAAAAGTGGGTGCAAAAAATATTATTATTAAAAATAAAATTGAATAATTAATTTTCCTTCAATGCACATTTTTATAATAATAATAATAATTATTATTAATAAATAAAATAGAAATAAAAACTGTGTATGTAAGAATCATGTATTGTGCATTATATCCCGCTTTTATCTGTGTTTTGATGAATTGTGAGGCCGTATTCTGAGCCTGGAGCAGATGAACGGCACACACACAGCCGTCAGACGTGTGCTGATACACACGCGTGTGCTGATCATCTGCTGAATGAGTGTCATGTGATCTTTCTGAAGCAATCACAGCGGCTTCTGTATAAACTCTAATCTGCTGCTCTATAATCTCCGGCAAACAATAGCCAAAGGAAAACACTGGGAATGAATGAATATCAGCCCAGCGTCTTCCTCACAGGACAGAGGATGAAGAGAAGCACTTTAGAGAGTTATGAAAGCATCATCTTTAATGCATGCGTCTCTGTGTGTGTGTGTGTGTGTGTGTACTCAGACGAGAATATTAAAGAGGAAGGGCCTTGAGCACTAAAGATGGACGCTCTCACACGGAGACGGATCACAACGTCTGAACGTTCATATAAACACTGCGTCATGAGCGAGACTTTCATACACACACTGGTGTAGTTTGATCTGACTGGATCAGATATGGCTTGCGTTTGACCTTTAACCTCTTTAACCTGCTCCCCTATTTTTGAGAATTTTCTGAAAACGACGCCCAAATACAAATGTCTGCAGCTCTTAAACCCTATGGTCTATAAATCTGGGCTTATTTTAAACTACACACTTGTCATAGTAACTCACAGTAGTGTAGGAACAGAGTAAAACAAGCTCAATAAGCGTCTTAAACTGCAGTTGATGGACTGGCCACTAGAGGAGCAGAATCTCACTGAGCTCATGTTAAAATGGCCAACTTTACAGCAGAAGAACACATGTTTACAGTCTGGGACAAACTGTGCTTTTGGTCTGTACAGCTAATGTTGCCCTTCATGACGACTGTGAGGGGGGGAATGTGTTTAACTCATTCCTTTACATTATATAAAGCCTTAAAGTTCTGCATAATTAAGGGCGTGGCCACTTTGAGTGACAGGTGCCGTTTGTCTGCTGTCTGTTAGTCGTCACCTCAGCTCCGCCCACGTCGAATGCGAATGCGCTCGTATTGATCAACACATTCTCATGAAATGCGTATCTATAACACAAATTGTATTTATCGTGCAATTTATAGGGACATTCTAAACCGCTTAACGTGATTTAATGTACTAAAGCCCTATTGGCACGGGATTAGTATTATCTGGAGACCTCTGGTGATGTGTAATAATCGCAGAGAATGTCTGTGATCTTAATCCCGTGCGAATCGGCCATGTCTGTAATATGTAAAGTAAAAATGCCCCCGTAAATGACCTTCCATATTTCACCGAACACTGAGGTCCAGTGATAATATTAGTCCTGTGCGAATCGGCATCTGTGATTTGGCCGGGATTAGGCGGATCGTATATAATTTTTGCAAGGTTTTCGTTTCCTGTGCGCATTTCTATCTTTATCTTTCACGAAGAATGGAGCATATAATGCGCACCGTTATGAATTCCCGTGCGGCCGCGTGGATTATACTTTCACTTTAGAATGAGCACAATTTGTGAGTACATTGCTTGAATGGTGTGTTTAATATTATTCTTAATGAAAAACACAAAAACAGAACATATGACAAACTCGCTTAAATGGGCACTTTTACATTTAGCTTTAAAACTGAATCTTCCGCCGTATATTGTTATTATTGCTCAGTTCAGTTTTTAATTGTAGCGTCTGTTCTCTAACTGAACTAAATTATTTTTATTACTATAAAACAATTAAAATGATATCGATACAACTGTTTATAATTGCATACAGCTATATCTATAACGAAAAAACATTTACAAGTCTTGACATCATATCCGGGAGATAGTCAGTAAATTCGAGTATAATCACAGCTTATCCCGTGCGAATGCGCCACGCAAAACTCAGATGTGGGGAGTAATTTCTAAATCACACGAGGTCCTCAGATACAACTAATCCCCTGCGAATAGGGCTTAAGACACTGTTATTAAGAGACCAAACTCAGTAAAGTTTTCTTATAATGTTTCCTATGGGAGGAAAACGCTTAACGTGTAATTAAACGCGTTGCGCTCATATTCTGGGCTCATCTGAATTTTTGTACATAGTATACTTCATTAGTATTATGTTTACTGAGTTTGGTCTCTTAATAACACTGTCTTAGTACATTAAGTCACGTTAAGCGTTTTTCACGTCAAGCGTTTTAGAATGTCCCAATTTATGCGCCAAAATGACGTGCATATGCTTTTTACGTGCATATGATACGCATTGTCAACTATATTCCCTGTAAAAAAAATCCCCATTGAATTTACGGAAAAAAAACGGCAGCCGTGGTTGCCAGAACTTTACTGTAAAAAATATGGCAGTAACGTTTTAGGTTTTACGGGACAGCACCATATAATTTAAAGGTTTATAATGTAATAATTACAGTTAAAAAAAACGTTTATTTTACAGTTCAAAACCGTATAATTTAAAGGTTTATATTGTAATAATTACATGTACACTATAAAATATTTACGGTAAAATCCCTATTTCATTGACTTGACTTCTGGGAATGTCAATTTACGTTTTTTCACTGTAAATTACACAATGACTTGTTCTTTTTCACTTCCAAAAACTGTAAATTTAACAGTATTTTACTGTAAAATGAAATTAAATGTAAGGTTAGATCTATTACAGTTATTCACCGTATATAGTACGGAAACTTTCTGTTAACCAATTAACTGTTTTTCACCGTAGCATTTTTACAGTAAAAATCACGATCATTTTGTACAGTGTTGAGGGGTGTGGGTTACGCGCCAGCATCATGAGCACAGAGCGCCAGAATCCAGTTCTCTTTCGCTCTTGAACACACTATAAAACACAGAATTATGCCTAAAGGTCTGTTTTCTCGAGAATCCTCAGAAGAACAGTTTTAAATTAGTTAAATAATGTCTTAAATGAACTTTAGAGTTGTGAGGAAATGGGCCGTGTGTGACAGCATCAGATCTGTGTCATGTTCAGCAGCGGCACATCTTAAAGTCACAGTGACTACTAATGAAGTATGAAGACTAATACATGTTCAAAAGACTTCAATTACACTCATGTTGAATGACTATAATTAAAGTTTAAAATGGGGGGGGGGAGACATCAGTATCAGTGAAACTGGCCATCATTCATAAAAAGATGCCATTGAACAAATTTTTTTGTTTTTTCTACATTAGTTTTGTGATTTACTGTGCAATTATTACATTTATGAAATATATTAAAAACGTGTTTTAAACAGAAAAATGTGTGAATAATCTAGTTTAACCCTTAAATGCGCGACTGTTTCGCCAAACACTCTTACATACTGGGGTCTTTAGCGACCCGGATCTATATCTAACACGGATAGATCTATACCTGTCATGATAACATATAAAACTCCTGATATTAGAGCAACAATTACAGAAGAATAATAAAGCATATTTTGTTCTCTTTGGGAAGGGTTGAGTTTGAGCAGATGTTTTACACCATCATCATCATCACTGTCCTCGTCAGAGCTCATTTCCCAGCACATTCTGCATCTGCTCATATACTTGAATTGCACTTATTTTGTCATTATAGATTCATTTATTATTGTGCAGAAAAAAAATGTACACTCAATTATAATTAATTATTTTTTCCTTGTTATGTTGTTTAAAATGGATTGATTGAGGAATACGAAGAAGGCTGATATCTAACTTTAAAAAATGAAAAGTCATTCCTCTCAAACTTAAAAGATCCAGTAAATGTCATAAAGGCATCGTAAAGGAACTAATCGAGTGTCTAATCTGAATCCCAGTCTCCTGAAGAGACACAATGGCTTTATATGATGAATTTATTTAACACAACGCACATACTGTACACTGTAACATCCAACAGTTGCTCTTACTAAGACTTTTTAGTTAACTTTACTTAATGTCCAATCATTTGTTGAACTTACTTTAAAAAAATTAGTAATAGGAACTATTTGCATGCTAATGCATTTGTTACTCAGGAAACCCGAGTAAACATAACTTGACTGGTTTGAGTTCCATTTTGCCAAAGCAAAAAAAAAACAAAAAAACAGGTGGGCGGGCGAAAGGTTGAGGCGGGGCAATTCCTACTAATTTCCGGACTTTTGACTAATTTCCTCCACATCTGCAGTCATCATTCTTCTTAGTTGCAGTCACTCGTTTAAATTCAACTAAATATTTTGAGAGAATGTCACATTAGTTGATTTCATAAATGTATGTTGAATTCCTAAAATCGGTCACCACTATGGGGATCAGTGTTCCATTTGGTCGGGCACTTGAACTTCATTTATATTATTGTAAATCTCTTCATATTGATACAGCGATGCAACAAGACATCACAGTTATCTGATTTCAAAGGAAGGGAAGTAATAAATGATATATATACACACCATGCTTGTGTCACACACACACACTTCAGCATTCAGCATGCAAAACACAACACTGGTAACAAGGTTTTTTTATTTTATTTAAAAGAAAATTCTTAAGATCATGACAAGTTTATTTGTTGTTGTTATTGGGGTTATACTGGCAAAGACAGCAAATAAAACCAATCATAGTAAAACGAAGCAATTAATTTATTCGTGCCGCAATGCATTCTGGGAGTACACTTCCTCAGATCACAAATAGAATTATGTCGACACAACTTAAATGGTTTAAGTAAGAACAACTTGATGTAATTAAGATTACTTAATTGAGTGTTAAGTGCATTCAATGCTACTAAAAATACGTTGACTTTACTTGAAGAAAAAGTTGAAACCGATGGCTCACAGTTTTTTAAGTCGCCATAGCTGAAAATGACAGATTAAAACTATGTTGAGAATAATAGTATTTAAGATGTTTGCAGAACATAATATAACACTGTTAGTTAAATGGAACTACTCAAGTAATATTACTATTAAATCGATGAGTAAATGTCTAGAGTATGTTAACTAGAATTGGCATTAAAGTGTTAGTTCACCCAAAACTGTAAATTGTGTGATTAATGACTGAGCCTCATGTGGTTGGACACCCGTCAGACCTCCGTTCATCTTCAGACACAAATGAAGATATTTTAGTGTAAATCTGATGCTCTGAAAGGCCTCCATTGGCTCAACTTTACACTCTCAAGACCCTTAAAAGACACTAAAGACTAAAGTTACAAAGTCCATCTCACTACAGCGGCTCTACAATAACTTTATGAAGACGAGAATAGTTTCTGTGCGCAAAAAAACCCTAAATAACGACTTATATAGTGATGACGATTTCAAAACACGGCATCATGAAGCTTCGAAGCGTTATGAATCAGTGAGTTGAATCATGATTCGGATCGCGTGTCAAACCGCCAAACTGCTGAAATTTGGCGATTCAAACTGCAGAATCGACTCACTGATTCATAACGCTCCAAACTGCTGAATCGACTCACTGATTCATAACGCTCCAAACTGCTGAATCAACTCACTGATTCATAACGCTCCAAACTGCTGAATCGACTCACTGATTCATAACACTCCAAACTGCTGAATCGACTCACTGATTCATAACGCTCCAAACACTGATTCATAACGCTCTGAACTGCTGAATCGACTCACTGATTCATAACGCTCCAAACGGCTGAATCGACTCACTGATTCATAACGCTCCGAACCGCTGAATCGACTCACTGATTCATAACACTCCAAACTGCTGAATCGACTCACTGATTCATAACACTCCAAACTGCTGAATCGACTCACTGATTCATAACGCTCCAAACTGCTGAATCGACTCACTGATTCATAACGCTCCAAACACTGATTCATAACGCTCTGAAGCTTCATGAGGCCGTGTTTTGAAATCGTCATAACTAACTTGATATGTATTACTTAACTCACTCGGGAGGTGTTAGCTTTCTTTACTTTTAGCTGAATATTAAATTAACTTCAGTTTTCCCTTTAAGTTTGCTTTGCAAAAATGAGGCAATCGGTTTCCAATCTTTTTTGTAAGTAAACTGAACTTAGAATGTACAGTGTAGTAAACACGGATGTTTAAATGATTGCGTGACGAGTGAAAACAACATGAGATTGAGTAAACGCAGAATTAAAATTCTTAGATGAGCTAAACATTGACAGTTTGAGTGGCCATTTTGACTCGTTATCTTGAGATTAGAGCTGAGATTGAGCATTGATCATCTGAAGTGAGTCAAATCCTGCCGTCATTGAAAGTGCGAGTAATGCGTGAGGGAAAAAAATGAAAGTTTACGGAGTTTCAGTGACATTATTACATTAAACGACTATATATAATGTATAATAATGCCATGGGGGAATATGGGTGGGTCTTGATAATAATACACTAATAATAATATTATTTTAATAACAATAAAAAAGTACAAATAAAAAAAAACTTCAAATTTCGGGATACATATCATATCGTGAGTTCAGTATCGTGATTTATATCGATCGTGAGTGTATTGTTACACCCCTAATAACTACACAAGATAACGCCTTCTGATTTGTTACTCCGTCCGTCCATCAGCTTTGCTGGCTAGGCATTGACTGGCTTTATCCAATGAAAACCGTGGGTGCTGTGATTGACAGCTCGTGCAGCCAGTAATGCGCTTCCTTTATATGATGAGTCGCCTGTGATTGGAGGAGAGAGACGAGGGAGGAGTCTAAAGTACAGGCCAGAATGATGCAATGCGGATTAGAATCATGATTATAATGATTGATTACTCTAACTCAAAACACTCATGCAAACAAAGGAGGATTTTAGGATTTATTCCCGCTATTTTTCAGTTGTTTTGGATTATAAAGTGGCATGCGTTCTGACATGCTGCTGTTTCGTGGCTTGGTCCGATCTGACCTGATCTGAGCGATAGGAGATGAAAGATGAGCACTGCGGTTATTATGCTAATCTTTACATGTCCATCATTTCATTTAACCCTTTCCTCTCTGGTGGATTTATTGGGTTAAATTTCAGAACATGAAGAGTTTTAGCTTTCACATGATGATGATGATAGTGTGTGATAGTAAAACAAAAGTAAATAAAAAGTACAAACGCCCATGCACCGCTGCGGGTAACCCCTGAAAACAGCCATATTAATAAAGAGTAGCTCGAACTATTGAAAGACAATATATATACATTTAATGTTTTCGATGAAACAATATTTTTTAACGCAAAATCAATGCTATAAAGACATTTTGCATGACTATGAGCGTGATATTGCTCATAAATATCCAATAACATGACCCCTTTCATTCTTAAGGTCCATCGTATATATTAAAAAAATCATTTTTAATAAGGAAACCCAAACTAATAAGGATATTTTTGTCATGGTCTCCTCTCATTGGTTAAAGTTGCCACAGTCACTGCGTACTTCACATGTGCTGCACCGAGTTTGCATATATTTGCAATATTTTTGCGTATTTTTTGTGTATTAGTACAATGTGAAATATAATAAACACATTGTTTTGATGTGGATTTCATTTGACAGTATCAGTTTGAATGATATAATATGAGATAAGTCTCACTTACGTGTTATGAATTTAGAAATCATTTTCATGTAACGCAGTTATTTTTCCCTGCTATGATAACTGAGCCCTTTAGTGATGATCATATTCACTGTAAACTCATATTCTGCTGGACTTTAGAGGTTAAGGTTGCCTTTATTAATAATAATAATCAATTGTATTATAATTAACAATGATATAATTATTTTTACTATTGTAATATTACAAATAAAATAAAAATGTGTACTCAAGAAAAATAAAATAAAATAATATATATATTTTTTAATTATTATTTGTTGACGTAAGAAAATACATTTATTATTATAAATAATAATCAAATAAAATGACAATTATTATTAGGGGTTCAAGCCTGAAAGGCTGAAACCCTATTGTAATTGTTAATTTTCCCATGATGCATCATTCTCCATCTAAAACTGATCGGGCAGACCAAACCATAAGTTGTAGAGACATGAAACTTTCAGGGCTGGTAGTACTCACAACGACTACCAGCGTCACCGAGGCACGCCCCGACCGGCCTGACGGGGGCGCTACAGCAAGCAAAAGTACAAAATGGCTCATAACTCCTAAACCGTTAGGCGTGGGCTCAAGTGTCTTATATCCTTGGAATCCTTGGCTCAAGGCGGACAACATGCAGGCCTTGGCTCGCCCTTCAGGCGCCAATTTCGAGAAATTTTGAGTTTTTTGAAAAACCTACTTTTGCCAACTACTCCCACATTTTTTTCCCTGATCAGAACCAAACCACTGTAGGAATGTTCTTTGGAGAGAGATTATTAATAATTATGAAAAAAAAATAATTTTTCAATTCATAGTCGCTAAGGGGATCCAAAATGTTCAACATGTCAGGATCCACTTTAACTAAAATGACTATAACTTCTGAACGGAACAAGATATTTTCACTAAACTCGGGTCACATGTCTATGAGCTCAAACTTCAATTACTTTAAAAAAATTGCAATGATTGGCCACTTGGTGGCGCTGTAAGAAGAAAAAATTGTCATGAAAATGGCTATAACCACACCCAACCATTAGTTTGATAATTATTTGCATGCAGTATCTTTGTCCAGGGTGCCATGATAGTCTGAGAACATTGGTGTATCTCAAAAAACTCGGCACAATGCCTTGAAGGAGCCTAAGAAGTTTCAAGCCAATGTTTTTCACAAAAGTCACCTCCTTTAGGCTCCTGAATCCTTGCCGAGTCCATCGATACCAAACATGGCAGGTTTTTCTTTATGGTTTGTGTAACAGTGTATTTAGCCTTTCAAAACTTTTGCTATTATCTTCGAAACTGCTAGTCCAATTGAGACAAAATCATCACAGGAATTTGGATAACATATGTCAATAGCTAAACAACAATGTCCAAATGTCAAAACTATGATAGGAAGTGAAATCCAATCAATGATGCCCAAGGGTCATTTTTATACTCTTATAAATATACTGTAAGTGTCTACAATAATGGGGTGTCCAATTCTGCTCCTGGAGGGCCACTGTCCTGCAGAGTTTAGCTCCAACTCCAATTCAACAGGTCTTATTAGGCATACTAGAAAATTTCAGATAGGGGTGTTGAGGCAACTTGGAGCTAGACTCTGCAGGACAGTGGCCCTCGAGGACCGACTTTGGACACCCCTGGTCTATAACCTCAAAATTAAGTGAGATATTTATAACAAATTTGACACACATATGTATGGACACACTCTAAGGACTTTTTTTTAAAAGTACTGGAGATTGGGCAAGACGAATTGGGCAAGACAAATTTTTATGCTATAACTGCAAAAAAACTTTTTAAAATGGTTATTAAAAAAGTATTCATTGGTAAATTGGCCGTAAACTATCTTTTTTCATCTATGATCTAAGTTTATTTATTTCTTTGGATCCCCATTAGCCAATACCTAGGCAGTGGTTACTCTTCCTGAGGTCCCAACAAGTAAAAAAAATACACTGTCCGTGACTGTCCATGCACACTTTAAAACAAGAGGAAGTTTATTGGTAAAATAGAAAATAGTAATGGTCAACTTCCTTGAGGTACACCACATTGCAACTCTTTCACAACTGAAAACTTCCAATATAATACCCTATTAAACAGATTACTTTCAAATCAATGTACAGTATGAAAAGTAATTGTGAAATAAAATATAACAATACTGCTCCTAATTTATTTTCCTCAATCTGTGCTAAGCAATCATCTGTCATCTGTGTTAATGCTGTTCGTGTTGAGGTCCCTCTCAATGTGCATGCTGAAAATTACTAAAGACTTACATTTGCTCACAAACTATTGTTTCCAACACTTTGCTAAGAACCATTAGCAAACTTATTTTAAAGCAACATAAAACATTATTTTCTTTTTCCTATTAATTTTCATTACTTAAATTCGTAATTTGCAATTGACCTCCCAGTTCTGTTGGCTGTACCCTTTGAATCTCTTATATGATCGTTTATAAGTTACTTTTGGTTTTCGAAGTGGTTACATGCTTGCTAAATAAAACAATATCTTTTTATGCATGTGCTTAAAAGCCTTAAACTGCTTGAACCCCGATAAATGCTGCTTGCAGCTTTAATTTTTTATTATGATTATTATGAAAAATATATATATTTTTAAAAATAAAATAAAATAAAATATTTTTCTTCAATACACTTTTTATTTAATAAAATTTTTTAAGAATAATAAAAATAAAATACACATGTTTAATAATAATAACAATAATTATTATTATTATTATTAACAAATAAAATATGTGCTGGATTTAAGAGGTTAAGGTTAACCACCGATCGAATAACCAGCGATTATGGGGATTAATGTAAATTGACATCCCTAATAAGGACTAAAAGATTAAAAAATGACTTCCGTAATTGAAGTTCATCCAGATATGAAAGTCATGATGATATTTTAGTGTTTATTCACTGATAATCTCTCGGAAGAGGAGAGTGGCTGATGTTATATGAGTGTTTCTGACACTATGAGCCAGTGTTGTTTAATAATAGTTAGATTCTAGAATACATTTGAATAATTTTATAAAATGAATTTTATCCTTGATGAATAAAAGCATTAATCTTCCTGACTCGGGAGTGTATGTCTATATAGTTTTTATTACTTTTTAAATTTTATTTTATTTTATTTTATTCTTTTCATTATTTTAGTACATCAGTATAAACTAAATAATGAGAACGAGTGAAGTGTGTGTGTGTGTGTGTGTGTGTGTGTGTGTGTGAGTTTAGACTGATCTGAGAACGAGTGAAGTGTGTGTGTGTGTGTGTGTGAGTTTAGACTGATCTGAGAACGAGTGAAGTGGTACTACTTACCATTAATGCCACTTTTGCTGCTGTGGTTTTGTCTGTTGTTTGTTAAAATCCATTTTGTCAGTGATGCAATTTATAAAATGAGCCAAACCGCAGGAAATCGTTCCACAAACATTAGTTCGTCTGTCCATGTAATTTTCAACTGATTTATGAATAAGAACAGAAAATCACCGCTTCTCATCGCCCAATGGAATTTGAACTTGCTTTGCCAGATCACGATTGGTTGGTGTATATACATGACAAACGGGCATTGGTGAATTGTGTAATACTTTAAAATATATCATATATAGATTTGTAATTAAATCAACACATTAGCTCTGATTATGGATGAAAAAAAAAAATATTGGTTTATTTTTTCCCGTAAGGCCACACACTCTCTGAAAGAACCATATTTGGCTCGAGAGCCGTTTCCGAACAGTGGAAATCAGCTGTCAATCAAAACGCACGCGACCCATAGCAACGCATTATGGCAACGCCTCAACAGAAATTATCCGACTTTTGAGCCGTTCGTTACTAATGTATGCATTGTCATGTTATAATAATCACATTTATTTAGTTTTATTGACCACGATATTATCATTGATATTTGTCTGAACCCCCCCCCCCCTCTGCACGTGCCTGATGCATGGTCTGCTGCTGCGTGACCTGTGTATATCACACAGGGGCAAGATGTGCCGGACGGAGAGTGATGCGTGTGATGAATATTCATGAGCTCAAGCACTGCGAGTTGTGTTGTATTATGATTATGAATAGTTTTTTACAGAGCCTCACAAAAGATGCATTAATCTGATCATAACTCCAGTGTCACACACACACACACACACACACACACACACACACACACACACACACACACACACACACACACACACACACACACACACACACACACACACACACACACACACACACACACACACACACACACACACACACACACACACACACACTCACTCCAGTGTAGATCATCTGTTCTCTGTGTGAATATATAGTAAAGTGTCATTTATTCCTGTGATCAGATCATCATTACTCCAGTCTTCAGAGTCACATGAGCGAACAATGGAACATACTTCACGATTAAAGGCGCAATATGTAAGATTTCTGGATTAAAATATCCATAAACCACTAGATCAGTGTTATATACTAGTGCATTATCCCATATTTCTCCAAGAATGTGTTAATCAGTGATTTGACACGCCCATGTGTGTGTGTGCCGCCCATCAGTGACATCATCCCCTCCGGTGTTATTGTGTGGTAACCATAGCAACACTTTAATATCTGATGTGTTTTATTAGCCACTGTTTGGATCATTGATGGACAGAAACTCCTCATTGTTCTCCAGCTCAACACAGTTAGTCTGATTGTGTGAATCTGCTGCTGTTGATTTACCCAGAATGCCATGTTTTACCGCCTCATATGATCTCGCTCACTGCAGTGTGAACAAGTGTCTCATAGTAGCATTACAACATCACTGTTATAGCCCAGCGGTTGGGTTGTTTTAGCCCAGTGAATGGGTTGTTGGTTTAGCTCAGTGGTTGGGTTGTTTTATATCAGTGAATGGGTTGTTTTAGCCCAGTGGTTGGGTTTGTGTTATAGCCCAGCGGTTGGGTTGTTTTAACCCAGCGGTTGGGTTGTTATAGCCCAGCGGTTGGGTTGTTTTAACCCAGCGGTTTGGTTGTTTTATCCCAGCGATTGGGTTGTTGGTTTAGCTCAGTGGTTGGGTTGTTTTATATCAGTGAATGGGTTGTTTTAGCCCAGTGGTTGGGTTGTTTTATCCAAGTGGTTGGGTTGTTTTAGCCCAGTGGTTGGGTTTGTGTTATCCCAGTGGTTGGGCTGTTTTGACCCAGTGGTTGGGTTGGTTTATCCCATCGGTTGGGTTGTTTTATCCCAGCGATTGGGTTGTTTTAGCCCATCGGTTGGGTTGTTTTATCCCAGTGATTAGGTTGTTTTAGCCCAGTGGTTGGGTTGTTTTAGCCCAGTGGTTGGGTTGTTTTAGCCCAGTGGTTGGGGTTGTGTTTTCCCAGCGGTTGGGCTGTTTTGACCCAGTGGTTGGGTTGTTTTAGCCCATCGGTTGGGTTGTTTTATCCCAGTGATTAGGTTGTTTTAGCCCATCGGTTGGGTTGTTTTAGCCCAGTGGTTGGGGTTGTGTTTTCCCAGTGGTTGGGCTGTTTTGACCCAGTGGTTGGGTTGTTTTAGCCCATCGGTTGGGTTGTTTTATCCCAGCGATTGGGTTGTTTTAGCCCATCGGTTGGGTTGTTTTATCCCAGCGATAAGGTTGTTTTAGCCCATCGGTTGGGTTGTTTTAGCCCAGTGGTTGTTTTTTTTTTTTTAGCTCAGTGGTTGGGTTGTTTTATATCAGTGAATAGATTGTGTTATCCCAGCGGTTGGGCTGTTTTAGCCCAGTGGTTGGGTTGTTTTAGCCCATCGGTTGGGTTGTTTTATCCCAGCGATTGGGTTGTTTTATCCCAGCGATTGGGTTGTTTTAGCCCAGTAGTTGTTGTTTTTTAGCCCAGTGGTTGGGTTGTTTTAGCCCATCGGTTGGGTTGTTTTATCCCAGCGATTGGGTTGTTTTAGCCCATCGGTTGGGTTGTTTTATCCCAGCGATTGGGTTGTTTTAGCCCAGTAGTTGTTTTTTTTTAGCCCAGTGGTTAGATTGTTTTAGCCCAATGGTTGGGTTGTTTTGACCCAGTGATATGGTTAAACGTTTGTCCAACCTGCTGGGTAGTTTTATTTGACTCAACTATTGTTTAAAAATGACTATGTCTGGCTTAAAATTATGTTGGAAATTGACATTTATTAATACGTTTAATAAGAGAGAACATTTATAAGAACAAGTTTAATGAATAATAATGAAACAATACTAAATTGCTTATTAATAAATGTTCACTTTTTGATTATTTCTGCCTCTAGTAATTATGTGTCAGATTTTTTAATTTCCAACCTATTTTGGGTTTATTTTAAGCCAGACAAACAGTCAATTTTAAACAACAGTTGAGTTAAATAAAACTGCACAGCACGTTGGGCAAACATTTAACCCAACCACTGGGTTAGTCCATTTTCAACCCAACTTGGGTTGTTTTTATCCGAGCTGTAAAAACAGTAGAGGTCCAAACCATCATTCTATGAACAAATATAATTTTGTGTGTTCCGCAGAAGAACGAGCGAAACTCACACAGGTTTGAAATGAAGTGAGCTCGAGTGAATGACAGAAAAGTCTAATTATGGCAATTGAGGGATAATGGGAAGGCATTTGTATTTCCTGTTTGCATTGTTGTGAGCCGCTCTTGACAGGATGTGCCACCGGGCCTCAGTTCCTGTGTGTGTGTGTGTGTGTGTGTGTGAAACGCTCATTAGCGGCGTTGATGAGCTGCTGTGTGTTATTACAGCGGCCTGTCATTAGCTGGAAGCGCTGGAGTTTCCCAGCTGGACGAGGCTCTCCAATAACAGGCGGAATCACTCACAGCTCAGTGTGTTTCAGAGCGGCGGCCATTACAGACCAGTCTAACGCTCACAGAACGTTCCTAGTGCAGGACTGCAGTGTGTGTGCTCTTACACTCCTCCACAGGTCACACACTGTAATGTTCTCATAATCTCCACCGCAGCATCCGCTCTTCTCTCAGTGTCTGAAACGCTTCCATCAAAGATTCAGTCTCTCTAAACCCCGCCTCCCTGAGAGCTGCTCTGCTCTGATTGGTCATGCTGTTCATGAGCGGTTGGGTTGTCTTAGCCCAGCGGTTGGGTTGTTTTAGCCCAACGATTAGTTTGTTTTAGCCCAGTGGTTGGGTTGTTTTAGCCCAGTGGTTGGGTTGTTTTAGCCCAGTGGTTGGGTTGTTTTAGCCCAGTGGTTGGGTTGTTTTAGCCCAACGATTAGGTTATTTTAGCCCAGCGGTTGGGTTGTTTTAGCCCAGTGAATGGATTGTTTTAGCCCAGTGAATGGATTGTTTTAGCCCAGTGAATGGGTTGTTTTAGCCCAGTGGTTGGGTTGTTTTAGCCCAGTGAATGGGTTGTTTTAGCCCAGTGAATGGGTTGTTTTAGCCCAGTGGTTGGGTTGTTTTAGCCCAGTGAATGGGTTGTTTTAGCCCAGTGATTAGGTTGTTCTTTAGCCCGAGCTCTTCCAGTCTCCGCTGCGATGCTGTTTGGTGACAAAGCATCCATGAGCTAAGCTGAAGTTGGGGTTACAGCGATGTTCGCTATCATTAGCACTACAGTCTCCAGACATGAGTCTGAGTGCTCTTGAGGCAGAGCTGCATATTACCTGACAACAGCCCATTTGCAGGAGCCAGACAGAATCATTTCCCCAGCCAATCGTCCGCTCTGGTGTGTTCTGGCCTGGACTCTTCAGCATGTCTGTCTTCCTCTGAGATGGAGCTGGGATTTTTCCATCTGTCCACCGGTTACATCATCTCATGGCATATTCCAGGGCTTTGTTGTAATCTGTCACTGCTTTGAACTGGTTTGCTAAAAGAGTTCCTGCAAGCCATCTTCAATTCAGACGGAATGAAAGTGCAGGCGTTTACTACTATTGGATGACGCGATTCGACAGCTAAATTGCTGTCATTATATAAAATAAAGCCGTCTGTACTGTAAGGGCCTGTTTCTAGACTTTAGTTCTCTTCTTTTGTCATGTTTTTAAAAATACAGGATAAATATTATCTACTGGCTGACACTGAATTCAGGTGGTGCACTAATGTGCCGTTAGAATAACCCTATGACATCTGTTTGATTTTTCCCCAAAGTTTTCTTTTTTTCTGGATTCTGTTTTAATGGTTTAATTTAATTTAAATAATAAATAAATAAAATATTTTCAAAAATCTGTTTTATATTATTATTATTTTTTTGTTTAAAAATGTCCAATTATTCCTTATAATGATTTAATAAATATTATTATTATTATTATTATTAATATTATTATTATTTGTATTAATATTATTACTTTGAAAGGTACCTTTCACTGTACAACAGTAATATTTTTCTGCCATAATTTCAAGAGCAGTGAGTGTGTGTGTGTGTGTGTGTGTGTGTGTGTGTGTATCTGAACTTTTATTATGGTGTGTTGTGATGAATTGATGTCAGTGTGTGTGTGTGTGTGTTTGTGTGTGTGTATCTGAACTTTTATTATGTTGTGTTGCGGTGAAGAGAGGTCAGTGTGTGTGTGTGTGTGTGTGTGTATCTGAACATTTATTATGTCGTGTTGCGGTGAAGAGAGGTCAGTGTGTGTGTGTGTGTGTATCTGAACATTTATTATGTCGTGTTGTGATGAAGAGATGTCAGTGTGCAAGGTGGCTGCCTATGTAGGTTGCTCACTAGGGTTTAGAACAGAATCAGTATGTGTAAGTTATTTCTAACTCTTCATGTCATAAGTGTTCTCCGTGTTCTCCGTGTTCCCAGTGTCCGTGTTCTCTGTGTCTGTGTTCCCAGTGTTCGTGTTCTCCGTGTTCCCAGTGTCCGTGTTCTCCGTGTTCCCAGTGTCTGTGTTCCCAGTGTCCGTGTTCTCTGTGTTCCCAGTGTCCGTGTTCTCCGTGTTCCCAGTGTCCGTGTTCTCCGTGTTCCCAGTGTCCGTGTTCTCCGTGTCCGTGTTCCCAGTGTCCGTGTTCTCCGTGTTCTCTGTGTTCCCAGTGTCCGTGTTCCCAGTGTCCGTGCTCTCCGTGTTCCCAGTGTCCGTGTTCTCCGAGTTCCCTGTGTCCGTGTTCTCAGTGTTCCCCGTTTCCGTGTTCCCAGTCAGTGTCCGTGCTCTCCGTGTTCCCTGTGTCCGTGTTCTCCGTGTTCCCTGTGTCCGTGTTCTCAGTGTTCCCCGTTTCCGTGTTCCCAGTCAGTGTCCGTGCTCTCCGTGTTCCCTGTGTCCGTGTTCTCCGTGTTCCCTGTGTCCGTGTTCTCAGTGTTCCCCGTTTCCGTGTTCCCAGTCAGTGTCCGTGTTCTCCGTGTTCCCAGTTTCCGTGTCCCCAGTGTCTGTGTTCCCCGTGTTCCCAGTGTCCGTGTTCTCCGTGTTCCCAGTGTCCGTGTTCTCCGTGTTCCCAGTGTCCGTGTTCCCAGTGTCCGTGTTCCCCGTGTCCGTGTTCTCCGTGTTCCCAGTGTCCGTGTTCTCCGTGTTCCCAGTTTCCGTGTTCCCAGTGTCTGTGTTCTCTGTGTTCCCAGTGTCCGTGTTCTCCGTGTTCCCAGTTTCTGTGTTCTCCGTGTTCCCAGTTTCCGTGTTCCCAGTGTCCGTGTTCTACGTGTTCCCAGTGTGCGTGTTCCCAGTGTCTGTGTTCTCTGTGTTCCCAGTGTCCGTGTTCTCCGTGTTCCCAGTTTCTGTGTTCTCCGTGTTCCCAGTTTCCGTGTTCTCCGTGTTCCCAGTGTCCGTGTTCTACGTGTTCCCAGTGTCCGTGTTCTCCGTGTTCCCAGTTTCAGTGTACCCAGTGTCCGTGTTCTCCATGTACCCAGTGTCCGTGTTCTCCGTGTTCCCAGTGTCCGTGTTCTCCGTGTTCCCAGTGTCCCCAGTGTCCGTGTTCTCTGTGTTCCCAGTTTCCGTGTTCCCAGCGTCCGTGTTCTCCGTGTTCCCAGTGTCCGTGTTCTCAGTGTCCATGTTCCCAGTGTCTGTGTTCTCTGTGTCCGTGTTCCCAGTGTCCGTGTTCTCCGTGTTCCCCGTGTTCCCAGTGTCCGTGTTCTCCGTGTTCCCAGTGTCCGTGTTCTCCGTGTTCCCAGTGTCCGTGTTCTCCATGTTCCCAGTGTCCGTGTTCTCTGTGTTCCCAGTGTCCGTGTTCTCCGTGTTCCCAGTGTCCATGTTCTCCATGTGTGTGTTCCCAGTTTCCGTGTTCTCAGTGTCCATGTTCTCCGTGTGTGTGTTCCCAGTGTCCGTGTTCTCAGTGTCTGTGTTCCCAGTGTCTGTGTTCTCTGTGTTCCCAGTTTCCGTGTTCCCAGTGTCCGTGTTCTTCGTGTCTGTGTACACAGTGTCCGTGTTCTCCGTGTTCCCAGTGTCCATGTTCTCCGTGTCCGTGTTCCCAGTGTCCGTGTTCTCAGTGTCCATGTTTCCCAGTGTCTGTGTTCTCTGTGTTCCCAGTGTCTGTGTTCTCCATGTTCCCAGTGTCCGTGTTCTCCGTGTTCTCCATGTTCCCAGTGTCTGTGTTCCCAGTGTCTGTGTTCTGCGTGTCTGTGTTCCCAGCGTCCGTGTTCTCTGTGTTCCCAGTGTATGTGTTCCCCGTGTTCCCAGTGTCCGTGTTCTCCGTGTCTGTGTTCACAGTGTCTGTGTTCTCTGTGTTCCCAGTGTCCGTGTTCCCAGTGTCCGGGTTCCCAGTGTCTGTGTTCCCAGTGTCCGTGTTCTCCGTGTTCCCAGTGTCTGTGTTCTCCGTGTTCTCTGTGTTCCCAGTGTCTGTGTTCCCCGTGTTCTCTGTGTTCCCAGTGTCTGTGTTCTCTGTGTTCTCCCAGTGCTCCGTGTTCTCTGTGTTCTTAGTGTCCGTGTTCCCCTTGTTCTCCGTGTTCCCAGTGTCCGTGTTCTCTGTGTTCTCAGTGTCCGTGTTCTCCGTGTTCCCAGTGTCCGTGTTCTCCGTGTTCTCAGTGTCCGTGTTCTCCGTGTTCCCAGTGTCCGTGTTCTCCGTGTTCTCAGTGTCCGTGTTCTCCGTGTTCTCCGTGTTCTCCGGGTTCTGCGTGTTCCCCGTGTTCTCAGTGTTCCCAGTGTCCGTGTTCTCTGTGTTCTCAGTGTCCGTGTTCTCTGTGTTCCCAGTGTCCGTGTTCTCCGTGTTCCCCGTGTTCCCAGTGTCTGTGTTCTCCGTGTTTTCCTCCCAGTTCTCCCAGTTCTCCGTGTTCTCTGTGTTCTCAGTGTCCTTGTTCTCCGTGTTCTCCGTGTTCCCAGTGTCCGTGTTCTCCGTGTTCTCAGTGTCCGTGTTCTCCGTGTTCTCAGTGTCCGTGTTCTCCGTGTTCTCAGTGTCCGTGTTCTCCGTGTTCCTAGTGTCCGTGTTCTCCGTGTTCTCTGTGTTCCCAGTGTCCGTGTTCTCCGTGTTCTCCGTGTTCTCTGTGTTCCCAGTGTCCGTGTTCTCCGTGTTCTCCGTGTTCCCAGTGTCCGTGTTCTCCGTGTTCTCCGTGTTCCCTGTGTTTTCCGGGTTCTGCGTGTTCCCCGTGTTCTCAGTGTTCCCAGTGTACGTGTTCTCCGTGTTCTCAGTGTCCGTGTTCTCTGTGATCCCAGTGTCCGTGTTCTCCGTGTTCTCCGTGTTCCCTGTGTTTTCCGGGTTCTGCGTGTTCCCCGTGTTCTCAGTGTTCCCAGTGTACGTGTTCTCCGTGTTCTCAGTGTCCGTGTTCTCTGTGATCCCAGTGTCCGTGTTCTCCGTGTTCCCCGTGTTCCCAGTGTCTGTGTTCTCCGTGTTCTCCGTGTTCTCCCAGTTCTCCCAGTTCTCCGTGTTCTCTGTGTTCTCAGTGTCCGTGTTCTCCGTGTTCTCCGTGTTCTCCGTGTTCTCCCAGTTCTCCGTGTTCACAGTGTTCCCAGTGTTCTCCGTGTTCTCCGTGTTCTCCGTGTTCTCCCAGATCTCCGTGTTCTCCGTGGCGGGCCGTTTGAATGTGGACTGGAAACATGAAGCTCGGGCTCTCAGACTGAATTATTGATTGGCTCACGCATGAGCGCTCGGGTTCCTGTGCTGGAATGTTCCTGCTCTGTGTCCTTCACTGGCCAAACAAAACACATTAAGTAATTACAGCGAGGCCCAGTCCCACATATTAAACATTCATCGCTGCTTCAGTTATGGTGGAGCTTTCACAGCTGTGTGTGAGAACGGCTTCAGGGCAAAGTCATGTGAAGAAGTGAGGAAATACTGGGGAAAAGAATATTGTTGTTGTTTTTTTTGCTTATGAGGCAATGATCAAACGCTTGTCTGAAACCCACATAATTATATAACATTATGTTATGCAATACATTATTAATATTAACATTTTGATGTGTTTGATTCATTTCACCGACTGAATCACTTTAATGAATCGAGTCGCTGAAATGAATCAAACATCAAATGATTCAGAGTTTTGTGTAGTGGAATGAAATATGTCCATAAATGTTTGTATTTTTAATAGTCGCATTGGTAACACTTTACTTAAAGCCGTTATGTAATTATGCCTTTTAATGCCTTTTAACTTTAGTTTCATGAAAAGATGTGATGCATTATGAAGGCTTTCAGTGAAGTGTTATCTGATTAGGTTGATTGTCATTCGCCCTCTCACAGTCTCACTCTGCTGCCATGGCAACAGATCCCAGCTCACCAGCTTCATTTGCATGTCAGTGACGAATCAGCGAATGAACGGCTTTCCCTCGTTAAGCTGGAACTAAACATTGATCTGAGAGAGGATTGATGCAGAGCTGGACAGATATGAGACATGACATTTGACTATTATTTATATTATAGTGTTTATTCATATTTAATATATGTAATATTATATGTAAAATGATCATTTTGTTAGGTGCTTTTTAATTTTTAAGTTAAATTTTTAAGTTATAGTACTTAAACGCATTAATAAAATAAAATTACCAAGGCAACATTTCAGCATCATCACAAACATACTGATTTAAGTTTATTAATTATATTTATATTATATATATATATATATATATATATATATATATATATATATATATATATATATATATATATATATATATATATATATATATATATATATATATATATATATATATATATATATATATATATTAGCTTCAATTTAATTTAATTTCAGTTTAATTTTTAGTCATTTTAGTACTTAAACGTATAAATAAATAATGTTAGGTGCTTTTTTATATTTTAGCTTAATTTTTATTTTATTTTAGTCATTTTAAACTTAAACTTATAAATAAAATAATACAATAAAATTGCCAAGGTAACATTTCTAATAAGTTTATTATAGTATTTGTTAATATTTTTTTTACATTTATTAATATTTATTAATACATTTGAGTAATTTTGTATGGTGGTTATAAGTTTATTATAGTATTTATTCATATATATATATATATATATATAATTTTAGGTTCAATTTAATTTTATTTCAGTTTAATTTTTTGTCATTTTAGTACTTAAACGTATAAATAAATAATGTTAGGTGCTTTTTAATATTTTAGCTCAATTTTTTGTTATTTTAAACAAACTATAAATAAAATAATAAAATAAAATTGCCAAGGCAACATCTTTACAGCATCATCACAAACATATTCCTTAAGTTTATTAAAGTATTTATTATTTTATTTATATATATATATATATATATATATCCGTTAATGTTTCATTTTGAGTCTTTTTAGTACTTAAACTTATAAATAAATAATGGTAGGTGCTTTTTAATATTTTATCTTTATTTTAATTTTATTTTTAGTCATTTTAAACTTACATTTATTTAAAAAAAAATACAATAAAATTGCCAAGGCAACATTTAAGTTTATTGTAGTATTTATTCTTTTTCTCTTTTTTTTTTACATTTATTAATACATTTTAGTAATTTTGTACGGTGCTTTTTAATATGTTAGCTTAATTTTAATTTATTTTAGTAATTTTTAACTTAAACTTATAAATAAAATAAAATTGCCAAGGCAACTTTTCTATAGAAATTTCACAAATGTATTTGTTTAAGTTTATTTAGTATTTATAATTTTTTTTTTTTAACATTTATTAATACATTTTAGTAATTTTTTAGGCTGCTTTTTAATATTTTAACTTTTATTTTATTTCATTTTCATTTGTACTTATTCTAGTACTTAAACCTATAAATAAATAATGTACGGTGCTTTTTAATATTTTAGCTTATTTTTAGTCATTGTAAACTCAAACTTATGAATAAAATAATACAATAAAATTGCCAAGGCAACATTTCTACAGCAATTTCACAACATTGATATTTATTTTATTTCAGGTTTATTTCCATAACCAATATTTTTCATGTTTTTAGATAACGCCACTATCATATTTTGAAAAACGCTGTTTTGTATGATCAAGTGAATTAAATGACTTCTCATTGAAATATTTCACAAAACCAAAAGATCCGATTATTGTTGACAAATGAAAAAAAAAAAAAAAAAAAAAAATATTTTTATTTTTATTTATCTTTGATTTGTTTGAATTGACTCTTCTGGAACATTATACATGTCTTTACTGTCACTTATGATGCATTTACAAAAGCATTATTTCTTTCCAAAATAAAAGTCTTGCCCCTAAGCTTCCGAGCAGTGATGCTTTCAACATGAATAATCGACGGTATTTGAAGACTTGCGCTTCATGAGCTCATCATTTATTGATGGTTCTGTGAGTGGCTTGTGTTTCTGTGGCCGGTACGGTATCAGAGCAGCGAGATCAGTGAGAGCCGCCGCGGACTGAAGGGCTGAGGGGAAGATGGAAGAGTGTCCTGAAGACTCGCCGCTTCACACTGTGAGTCAATTATTCTCTTCCGTCTCGAAAGAGGAGCTGATGATGCTCTACCTGAGGCTCTTCATAGGGCTGGGGTTTAATATGTCTCAGGCTTCTCTCTGCTGAAACTCTGGTAGTCCTGTCGTGTGTTTAAAGGCTTTCTAAATGAGGAATAAAACTACGTCAAATGTAAATTACACTTTTTATCTCACAATTACAAGTTACAAGCCATTTCTGACTTTTTTCTCTGATGTTTACACCTTCACAATTCTGACTTTACTTCTCCCGATTTTACTTTGTTTTGTTTGGAATTCTAAGTTTACTTCTCACAATTTTGACTTCTCTAAATTCTAAGTTTACTACTATTTTGCATCACAATTTTATCTTATATCATTAGAAATTCAAAGTTTACATTTCACAATTTTAACTTATTTTGTTCGGAGTTCAAAGTTTACAACTTGCGATTTAGAATTTTATTGGAATTCTAAGTTTGCATCACAATTTTATCTTATATCATTAGAAATTCTAAGATTATCTCACAGTTTTAACTTATTTTGTTCGGAATTCTAAGTTTACTTCTCACAATTTTGACTTCTCTGAATTCTAAGTTTACTACTATTTTGCATCACAATTTTATCTTGTATCATTAGAAATTCAAAGTTTACATTTCACAATTTTAACTTCTCGGAATTCTAAGTTTACAACTTGCAATTCTGAATTTTATTGGAATTCTAAGTTTACTTCTCACAATCTTAACTTCTCTGAATTCTAAGTTT
>NC_137103.1:57797683-57832683 GCF_949357685.1 Gobio gobio | reverse complement strand
CACACATTCATGTATATATTTAAGAAATATTTGCATGTATATACTGTATATACATTTATATAATCTATAATATATATAAATATAAATGTTTTATATATAAAAATAATATTTTTTTCTTAAATATATACATGAATGTGTGTGTATTTATATATAAATAATAATTAACAGAGTACACACACATATATTATGTAAACACAAACTTTTATTTTGGATGCGATTAATCGCGATTAATCTTTTGACAGCCCTAATTTAATTGCAATACCAATATTAATAGCTGTATCAAATGTTTAACGAACAAGCTTTTATTTTGGCGGGAACCCGAAGAAAGCCCTCAAATCCTCTGTTTAGTTTTGTTGTTTTCTCATCACAGTTATGATGAAGATGATTTGCACATGTTTACAAACATAAAAGCATTTCCTGCAGACTGAGACGATCATGAGCTGCTCACAGGAAATGAACACACACCGCGCTTCGCTCTGAAACACACAGCGCATGTGTTAAATCAGCCTTCTCCATTGGACAATCAATCTCACAGCCATTTTGTGATTTCAGTTTTATTTTGATTAATCATCATTAAGTGAGTTCATGTAACACGATATGATGAATCACTTTGGGGTTGAGGGTTATTAAACTGAATCAACACTGAACTGAATTGAGCTGAATGACACTGGTGTTTTTAGAGCTGATTTGAAGCTAAAATTTTATTAATTTCGTAATTGTTCAAGTTTGCAGCATTGACATTATTGAACTGAATTGAGCTGAATAATGACAGTGTATTGAATTGAATCTGTAAAGCATCTCTACAGAAGACAATGGTGTCATTTATTCAACTCAATTCAGTTCAATGTTGATTCAGTTCAGTTCAATAACAGTGTCAATGTTCAATTATCAAACCACTTCAGTTTCAGGTGTAAAGCGTCTCTGCAGAAGTAGTTTCATAATTGAACATTGACACTGTTATTGAGCTGAACTGAATTAACATTGAACAGAATTGAGATGAATTGAATTTTTCATACTTGATGAACTTTGCAACATTGACATTAAACTGAATTGAGCCGAATGACACTATTGTCTTCTGTAGAGCTGCTTTGAAGCTACAATTTTATTAATTTCTTGATTGTTCAACTTTGCAGCATTGACATTATTGAACTAAATTGAATCAACATTGAAAATAGTGTCATTTATTCATCTCAATTCAGTTCAATAACAGTGTTGATGTTCAATTATGAAACCACTTCAGTTTCATGTGTAAAGCGTCTCTGCAGAAGTAGTTTCATAATTGAACTTTGAAACATTTGACACTGTTTTTAAACTGAACTGAATCAACATTGAACTGAATTGAGCTGTATAATGATATCTGGACAACTGAATTGAGCAGAATTGAATTGTTCATAGTTGATGAACTCTGCAAACAGTTATTGAACTGAATTGAGCTGAATGACACTTGTATTTTTAGAGCTGCTTTGAAGCTAAACTTAGATTAATTTCTAAATTGTTCAACTTTGCAGCATTGACATTAAACTGAATTGAGCCGAATGACACTATTGTCTTCTGTAGAGCTGCTTTGAAGCTACAATTTGATTAAATTTCGTAATTGTTCAACTTTGCAGCATTGACATTATTGAACTGAATTAAATCAACACTGAAATGAATTGAGTGTCATTTTATTCATCTCAATTTAGTTCAGTCGTGATTCAGTTCAGTTCAATAACAGTGTCGATGTTCAATTATGAAACCATTTCAATTCCAGATGTAAAGCATTTCTGCAGAAGTAGTTTCATAATTGAACTTTTGACACAGTTATTGAACTGAATGAAGCTTTATAATGATATCTGAACAACTGAATTAAATTTTTCATAATTGATGAACTTTGCAACATTGACATTAAACTGAATTTAGCCGAATTACACTATTGTCTTCTGTAGAGCTGCTTTGAAGCTACAATTTTATTAATTTTGTAATTGTTCAACTTTGCAGCATTGACATTATTGAACTGAATTCAATCAACATTGACAATAATGTCATTTATTCAGCTCAATTCAGTTCAATAACTGTCAATGTTCAATTATGAAACAACTTACATTTCAGGTGTAAAGCGTCTCTGCAGAAGTAGTTTCATAATTGAATATCAAATCAAGATTGAACTGAATTGAGCGGAATTGAATTGTTCATAGTTGATGAACTCTGTGAACAGTTATTGAACTGAATTGAAGCTAAACTTAGATTAATTTCGTAATTGTTCAACTTTGCAGCATTGACATTATTGAACTGAATTGAGCTGAATAAAGCAGCTCTACAGAAGACAATAGTTTCATTTATTCAGCTCAAGTCAGTTCAATAACAGTGTTGATGTTCAATTATGAAACCACTTCAGTTCCAGATGTAAAGCGTCTCTGCAGAAGTAGCTTCATAATTGAACTTTGAAACTTTTGACAAAGTTATTAAGCTGAATGAAGCTGTATAATGATAGCGGAACAACCAAATTGAATTTTTCATAATTGATGAAATTTGCAACATTGAACAGAATTGAGCCGAATTACACTATAGACCCTTTACACAGACTGTGATGACGCGTTTTAACGGTCATCAATATCGTAAATCCTGCAACGTTTTTTGTATTTTCATTTTTTAAAAAATGTATGTACATTTATAACACTAATACTTTGTATTTTATTACTTTTGCATCAAATTACAATAAAAAAAGTTAGCGCTGCTGCTGAGGGTGTTTAGTAATAGTGTCTATGGGAGTGATGGTAAAAATGAACATATTTCTCTCTTTTCACTGCCGTTATCAATCTCACTCTATTTTTTCCCTCTTTTTGAAAGTTGTGAAATCACTACTGTGGCGTTTTTCTTTTGCTATGTGAGCAAACGGGCACACACATTTTTTTTTTAATGTATTCTCTCATTCACAGCTGTAATATTTAACCCAACTATGACGACTTCCGCTCTGAGAAACCCGGAAATATGAAAAGGGTCTATTGTCTTCTGTAGAACTGCTTTGAAGCTACAATTGGATTAATTGTGAAATTGTTCAACTTTGCAACATTGACATTATTACTGAAGTAAATTGAGCCTCGATTTCAGAAGACAATAGTGTCATTTATTCAACTCAGTCCAGCTCAATAACAGTGTCAATGTTCAATTATCAAACCACTTCAATTTTCATTACGGTTTCATAATTGAACTTTGAAACTTTTGACAAAGTTATTAAACTGAATGAAGCTGTATAATGATAGTGGAACAACCAAATTGAATTTTTCATAATTGATGAAATTTGCAAAATTGAACAGAATTGAGCCGAATGACACTATTGTCTTCCGTAGAGCTGCTTTGAACCTAAAATTGGATTAATTGTGAAATTGTTGAACTTTGCAACATTGACATTGTTCTTGAAGTAAATTTCAGAAGACAATAGTGTCATTTATTCAACTCAGTTCAGCTCAATAACACTGTCGATGTTCAATTATCAGACTAGTTGCAGGTGTAAAGTTTCATGACTGAACTGTTATTTTCATGTTTATTTCTGTGAAGCGATCTGGATTGCTTGAATAGAAACGGCTTGACGGTGCGCTGGATTGAGTGTTGATCATGTTGCTCTTGTGTTGTCCCTGTAGCCACAGAACCAAAGCCTCCAGCTGTCCGCCGCCGGGCCCCGGGGGTTGGGCTCCCACACAGGGGCCGCCCAATGGCTGGGAGATGGCGTCGTCTAGAGAGGCCCGCGACTGCTACGTCAAGTGAGTGTGTTGTGCATTCAGCGTTCCTCTCATTGCAGATGTTCACAAAGCTTGAGTTTGACGTTCCCCGAATACTGATTGTGTCCTCGCCGCACTGCACTCAGAGCAGCCTGACTTACATATGCAGGAGACGGCTCTGGTCTGCTTAAGACTGGAGTGACAGGGCCAACAAACACACACTAATACTGCACTTCCTCTACACTCCTGAGGTGAGAGAAATCACATCAGTGGATGAAGGAAAACTCCACATGCTTTGATGGAAGACGTTGTTATTGGGTATATGTAGTGTATGAATACTGCGTGAAAAGATGGCGTTTGCAGAAGTGCAAAAACACAATTATCGAAACATTCTTAAATCAAGACACATTTACTGGAGAAGAGAATTGACTGAAGATATTATGACTTGACTTATTAAGTTTGTGCTTAAAACCAGAACAAAAATCTGCCAATGAAGTCAGAAAAATAAACTCAATCCAAAGGGAAAACAGACTCCCTTGGCAGATACAAGACAAAAATACTGAGGAAGAACATCATTTTTTGCTCGGGGTGTGACGAGACGCTTCTCTCACGAGACACAAGATTGGGTTCACAGGAACGACACGAGATTTTTACATGGTATTATTAAGAAATCCTCAGTGATGAAACCCATGACTTGAAAAATAGTTGTTTTGAAGTGTTTTAACTCATCGTCTTGTGATGAATGTCATTCCAGTTCTACTTTCTGAGTATGAATTATCATATGCAGTAAAAGACAACGAGCACTGTAAATGTTTTGCTCAAACTCGACTAACCGGCTTCTCTCCTGTATGACCGTCTCTTCACTGTACATGAGCTTCTGTTGACCTCCTAACTGAACTCCTTCCCACAAACTGATCATAGATATTAAGTGCAAACAATAACCATAATACCATAATCAAAGCACTCAATATTCAAAGTGCTTTCAAACAGTGTAACGCATTGAAATCGCGTTTGAATGTGCGCTCTCGTTTACTTTCACTTTCAATTTCGCGATTGTGCGACCTCTGTGAATAGGGAGCGGTGGTGCTGAACGCACATTTTAAAATATAAGTTGCTGCACAATGAATCCTCCGCCAGGGTCCAGTTCACTAACATGTAACACACACTCGTAACACACGCTCAATGCGAGCGCTTCACTAACACATAACACACACTCATAACACACGCTTAATGTCTTCTCGTCATGTGATCACTCGAACAGCTCGTGTTGGATGAGCTGATGGAATTGAAGCGACTGTAATCCACCTGAAATAAATAGTTTTTATTTCTATATAAAGCAAAACTACAGTGGAGGCATAATGTAAACGTAGCGTAACTTCACCCTCACACTCCGTCATGACCAGGTCAAGACAATATGACCCGAGACATCTCGTCAGTTTAGTCTCACGAGATCTCGTCAGTTTAGTCTCGCGAGATCTCGTCAGTTTAGTCTCGCGAGATCTCGTCAGTTTAGTCTCGCGAGATCTCGTCAGTTTAGTCTCACGAGATCTCGTCAGTTTAGTCTTGCGAGATCTCGTCAGTTTAGTCTCGCGAGATCTCGTCACAGTTTAGTCTTGCGAGATCTCGTCAGTTTAGTCTCACGAGATCTCGTCAGTTTAGTCTCGCGAGATCTCGTCAGTTTAGTCTCGCGAGATCTCGTCAGTTTAGGCTTGCGAGATCTCGTCAGTTTAGTCTCGCGAGATCTCGTCAGTTTAGTCTCGCGAGATCTCGTCAGTTTAGTCTCGCGAGATCTCGTCACAGTTTAGTCTCGCGAGATCTCGTCAGTTTAGTCTCACGAGATCTTGTCAGTTTAGTCTCGCGAGATCTCGTCACAGTTTAGTCTTGCGAGATCTCGTCAGTTTAGTCTCACGAGATCTCGTCAGTTTAGTCTCACGAGATCTCGTCAGTTTAGTCTCGCGAGATCTCGTCAGTTTAGTCTCGCGAGATCTCGTCATTTTAGTCTCGCGAGATCTCGTCAGTTTAGTCTCACGAGATCTTGTCAGTTTAGTCTCGCGAGATCTCGTCACAGTTTAGTCTTGCGAGATCTCGTCAGTTTAGTCTCGCGAGATCTCGTCAGTTTAGTCTCACGAGATCTCGTCAGTTTAGTCTCGCGAGATCTCGTCACAGTTTAGTCTTGCGAGATCTCGTCAGTTTAGTCTCGCGAGATCTTGTCACAGTTTAGTCTCGCGAGATCTCGTCAGTTTAGTCTCGCGAGATCTCGTCAGTTTAGTCTCGCGAGATCTTGTCAGCTTAGTCCCGCGAGATCTCGTCACAGTTTAGTCTCGCGAGATCTCGTCAGTTTAGCCTCGCGAGATCTCGTCACAGTTTAGTCTCGCGAGATCTCGTCACACACCCCTATTTTTTGCATTTTTAATTTGGACTCAAACATGATTCTTTGTTATTGTTTGAAACATTTGTTTACTTAAGTTTTGTCTTAAGTCAATGCCGTGATAAAAACTTCAGCAGTTATCACGATATTAAAATGTGATGCGGTCACATGCAGAATTGATGAGCTTCTGAAAATACACGGGAAGAAATGAGGGCTGGGTACAAAATATAGATTTCTGGATTTTAATCGATTCTCATTTTTATGAACCGATAGCGATTCTTAAATCCCAAGAATGGATTATTCCTGTTTTCAGATGAAAAATGAATGGGACATTATAGCTCTTCCCATCAAATTAACCACAATAATATGTGCTTTGTTACTATTGATATGAAACAAAGTCTCAGATTTTTAAATTACATCCATTTTATTACGAAATTAAAAAATAAATAACATTTTATAATAAAGCATAAATAAAGTGCACATGAACACTCGCTTTAATACCAATTACAGAGCTAAATAAACATGAGCGAACATCAGAAGGTACGTTATAAGATACAGTAACTTTTCAACAACAGCTTGTGAACAATTTACCACAGAAAAACCATATTCAGTGACCACCGTTAGTCAGCCAAAAAAATGCATTTTGCTAAATGCTCATTATCATTTTTAATGTTCTTCGATATTTAATGCATGTGTGAATAAATTCTACATGTTTTTATGACAGACACCATTTAAAGGTGCAGTGCCATGTAACGTATGGGTGATAGCACACCATTTTAAAGGTGTAGTGTGTACATTTTAGCGGCATCTAGTGGTGAGGTTGTGAATTGCACCCGCTCACCCGTCCCTTTAGTAACACATAGAGAAGCTACGGTGGCCCATGTGGACAAAGATGTGGTCTGAGACAGCAGAGAGTAGCTAGCGCTCTGACAGAAGTTTGTCCCTTTAGGGCGGCAACAACAACAACCTTTATTTATAAAGCACATTTAAACACAATATGGATTGATCCAAAGTGCAGTACTGAGTACAAAGCAGACATATACAGAAATAATTACAGGTTCTCAACGCTAAAGAATAAAAATACGATTTAAGAGTAGATTTAAAAATGTCCAGTGAAGGAGCAGACCTCACATGATAGGGGAGACCATTCCAAAGCTTGGGCCCAGCCACAGAAAAGGCCCGATCAGCCTTTGATTTATAGCGATCCGAGGCACAGTTAAGAGCAAGTGAGTGGACGATCTAAGTGGGACTACTGTAGAAACATGGCGGCACAAAATGGCGGCTTCACTGTCCTCGTGGTGTGTGTAGATAGAAACGGCTACGGACTTGAAAACATAGTTATGTATATTATATTGCATTTTTGTCAATAGCTCCTCATAAATACTACACACTGCACCTTTAAATGTTTATATTTATTAAAAAATGAATTGGAGAAGAAACATTATTATGTCATTGTAAAGTTAGTACACACTCACCTAAAGGATTATTAGGAACACACACTAATACTGTGTTTGACCCTTTCTCCTTCAGAACTGCCTTAATTCTACGTGGCATTGACTCAACAAGCTGCTGAAAGCATTCTTTAGAAATGTTGGCCATATTGATAGGAGAGCATCTGCAGTTGATGGAGATTTGTGGGATGCACATCCAGGGCACGAAGCTCCCGTTCCACCACATCCCAAAGATGCTCTATTGGGTTGAGATCTGGAGACTGTGGGGCCATTTTAGTCCAGTGAACTCATTGTCATGTTCAAGAAACCAGTTTGAAATGATTGGAGCTTTGTGACGGTGCATTATCCTGCTGGAAGTAGCCATCAGAGGATGGGGACATGGTGCTCATAAAGGGATGGACATGCTCAGAAACAATGCTCAGGTAGGCCGTGGCATTTAAACCATGCCCAATTGGCACTAAGGGGCCTAAAGTGTGCCAAGAAAACATCCCCCACACCATTACACCACCACCACCAGCCTGCACAGTGGTAACAAGGCATGATGGATCCATGTTCTCATTCTGTTTACGCCAAATTCTGACTCTACCATCTGAATGTCTCAACAGAAATCCAGACTCATCAGACCAGGCAACATTTTTCCAGTCTTCAACTGTCCAATTTTGGTGAGCTGGTGCAAATTGTCGCCTCTTTTTCCTATTTGTAGTGGAGATGAGTGGTACCCGGTGGGGTCTTCTGCTGTTGTAGCCCATCCGCCTCAAGGTTGTGTGTGTTGTGGCTTCACAAATGCTTTGCTGCAGACCTCGGTTGTAACGAGTGGTTATTTCAGTCAAAGTTGCTCTTCTATCAGCTTGAATCAGTCGGCCCATGACCTCTGACCTCTAGCATCAACAAGGCATTTTCTCCCACAGGACTGCCGCATACTGGATGCTTTTCCCTTTTCACACCATTCTTTGTAAACCCTAGAAATGGTTGTGTGTGTAAATCCCAGTAACTGAGCAGATTGTGAAATACTCAGACCGGCCCGTCTGGCACCAACAACCATGCCACGCTCAAAATTGCTTAAATCCCCTTTATTTCCCATTCCGACATTCAGTGTGGAGTTCAGGAGATTGTCTTGACCAGGACCACACCCCTAAATGCATTGAAGACACTGCCATGTGATTGGTTGATTAGATAATTGCATTAATGAGAAATTGAACAGGTGTTCCTAATAATCCTTTAGGTGAGTGTATATTAAGATCATGTTCCATATTTAGTAAATGTCCTACCGTAAATATATCATAAATGTATTATTAGTAGTAATATGTATTTGGACAACTTTAAAGGAGATTTTCTCAATATTTAGATTTTTCAAATATTGTCCTTACAAACCACACATCATTGGAGAGATTATTTATTATTTATATGACTGGTTTTGTGGTCACACTTGTTTTTGTAGATTGCTGGCCTGTGCTGGCGTGATTATTATAAGATGTGTGTATTATGGTGATCTGTGTGTTGTGTTGTCCTCCTCGTGAGGCTGTGAAAGCGTTTGTGTTTATCTGTAATTAGCCAGCAGAGGGAGGGGTTTGTCACACTGGGTTTGCGGGGTTCGGTCAGGGCCACTTATGTAAGAGCGAAACACATCAGATGCAGGACACCGCGAGCAGGAAGCTTCCCATAGTCGTCTTCCCTGGCCGAGATGCTTCTCCATCCTCGGGTGTGTAATCATTTATGCCTTCACTATGGAAGTGTTTTCGTGATGTTGAGTGAAACCATATAATATTCTCATCACAGATGCCAGATTTGTGTTTGCTTACTGCGGCGTGCGCGGGCTGCTGGACGCAGGCAGTGAGCGTCTCAGGGTGGCACACTGTTAAGGGCACTAGTCGATCAATGCATGTGTAAAGCCAGGTGCAAATGAGTACTGTACAACACTAGTGGTGTGTTGTTTACTGTGAGAACCAATGCAATGCTGTTTAAGTTTGAGGATATTTGAGGCGAGACACTTCTACATTGTTTTCATGCACTGCTCAATCTCGAGATTTTAGGCTATTTGGCCCTCCATAGTGAAAAATGCACTTTTAAGTGTTTGTTTTATTGCACTTCATCTATTCGCGTCTGTATGTCAATGCATATCTTTAAAGGCGGTGGGTTTGAGTCGGAAATCTTCACTTCAGCAGATAATACACAGTTTAGAGGGTTGTTCATATATCATTCGCCTAACGTTTGCTAACACTTTACTTAAAGCCTTTATGTCTAATGCATGGTAAAGGTATTCATAATGCATGCTATAATGCATTATATCTCTTCAACGATACACAGTGCTTGAGATGAATTTCTACGGTCTGTCAATCAATGCATATGTAATATCAGGTGTGTTATTTACTGTGAGAACCAATGCAATACTGATTAGCATTTAATTTTGTGAATATATACTGTATATGTAGATATTATACAGTGGATGCAAAGGTTTTTGGATATTTGAGGCGAGACACTTTTACACGTCTTTCATGCACTGCTTAATTTTGAGATTCCATAATGTCTTCAAACTAGTGAAAAATGCAATGCTTTACCAAATGTTTGTTTTATTGCACTTCATCTATTTCGCGTCTGAATGTCAATGCATATCTTTAAAGGCGGTGAGTTTGAGTCTTATTAATATCTATATTCTGAAGGTTTGTTCATATATCATTCGCATTGACTTTAAGCCTCTGTCTAATGCATGTTATAATGCATTCATCTCTTCATAAATATGCTAAAATGCATTATATGTGCTCACATGTTTTAATGCATTATAAGTGTGAGATCATGCATAATTCTAAATACTTCCTAATGCATTGTATATGAAGGCTTTGAGTAAAGTGTTAGAGTATGATGTCGTGCTTGTTTGCGTGCTGTGATTGGCCGCGGCCTCCCAGTCCTAAAATAGAAGGAACATCTTCAAAATAAAGAAATTGCTCAGCACAACGGTTGACCGCTCGGGGCTTTCAGAGGTCTGATATCTGCGTCTCTCGCGGTGAACTCTGTGAATAATCTGCCGTCAGTCAGTGCGAGTGTGTGCTGACAGACAGTGTGTGTGTGGGTGAGCTGAGGATTCGTGTGGCAGCTTTTGTGTCACGTGTCTTTGAATCACAGCAGCTCAAACACGCTGGGTTTCTGTAACACGCAAGAGAGTGTGTTTTCTCCTTATAGTTGGATATTTGGCATTAGATCTGCAGCTCATTGAGTGCATTAGTGTCCGTCAGTGTTCATTTCTCCTGTAGGGATTTCAGAGGTCTCGGTTAAAGTGTCATAAGCCATGAATCAAACCGGCCAATCAGCTTCGAGGAGCAAACAAGTGTTTATAACGGGGAAAGAACTACAATCCCATGAAGCATTGTTTGTTCAGCTCATCCCACAGATGCTCGATTGGATTGAGATCTGGGGAATTTGGACTCAAACTCGCTGGTGTGCTGCTCAAAGCATTCCTGAAGCATTATCTGCTGAAAGAGCCACAGGCACAGGGAAAACCGTCTCCATGAAAGGCTGGACATGGGCTCAACAATGCTTAGGTAGGTGGTGTCAAAGTCCCATCCACATGATGGAGGACCCAAGGTTTCCCAGCAGAACATTGCCCAAAGCCCACAAGAGCTGCAGTTTTGGAGATGCTCTGACCCGTCACAATCTGGCCCATGTCAAACTCGCTCAAATCCTTACGCTTGCCCATTTCTCCTGCTTCTAACACATCAACTCTGAGGACTAAATGTTCACTTGCTGCCTAATATATCCCACCCACTAATAGATCATCAGTGTCATAATGTTATGCCTGATCGGTGTATATATATATCTGCACATTCAAATGTTTTTGGATGCTGTGTTAGGTTTGTGTTTTTCTGAAATGAATTGCACAGAATCAGTCCTACATTTTTGGCAGATATATCTCAGGAAGCCGATGTGTGTGTGGCTGTAGTTTGGAGAGTTTGTAGCTCAGGCCAGCTGGATCAGCGCCTCCTTTAAATCCTGCAATCCTCCTCCATCAGTGCAGCCGCACATTAATGACTACAGTACACAGAAATCACAGCGCTCACGGATTCTGGAGGCTTTGAGGACGACACTTTTCAAACCCCGTTACAAACCGCTTTGAGAAAGAAACGTCTGCACAGTGGGTTTGTGTATCATTACACACCGTTCCAATCAAACACACACACACACACACACACCACAGTTTACAGAAGAGACACACAGAGCCTGCCAGACGGCCTACGCACGCTTCACACAAACTACACAACGCATTTCTTTGTGCATTTCTATTTACTTTTTACATACTTTTGCTCAGGTTTTAGTTTGTAATTCTAGTTATTCAGTTGAGAGTTATGAATGTCTTAATATTCGTGGCACAATATCATTTGCATACACTGTATTTTCTGGGACATTAAACAGCACAACCTGCCTTTTTAGATGCATTTGGTCTTTATTTTCGAGGCTTGTCAGAGTTGTGTGTTGTTAGCTTGGCTCTAACGAACACTAACTGCATTAAAATCAATTATGCATCAGTTGAGAGTTATTAAGATATCTAAAAATGGATTTTGCATATTTACTCTCAGTGCAATCATTAAAATATCAAATTATAATTGTTGTGTTTGGGACATGGCTTTAAATGATGAGACTTGTTTTTTGTAATCAGATTCTCAAAAATTATATACAAATTTGCATTTCAATTTATCGGCATCAGCCAAATTTTTAATATCGGTGCATTCTTATTTTTAAGACCTAAAATGTATTTTGCATGACACTATTCACTCTTTCAGTGCAATCATCATGCACGATATATCGGTATCGGCTGATATATGTTCATTTTTAATGTTATCGTTATCAGCCGATATATTAAAGCTGATAAATACTGTATGATTTCCTTCTGCTGAGACTCTTCAGATGCACACTGTTGAACATGATGGTTATGAATTACTTGAAATATATTGGAATCACCTCAAAAAGGAAAATGCAATTCAGTGCAAGTGTGTCATATCGGCTGCATATAATTATAATAAGAACATCATAACTGTGTGCTTGAGACATGGCTCTGGTGAGATTAGTTTTTGTTATCAGGCTCTCAAAATTTAATAAAATTTGGATTTAGATTTATCAGCCAATATATCTGTTATAGACTTCCAAATTTGAAGAATTATTGGTTATCGGCCAATTTGTTCATATCAGTGCACCCCCCCCCCCCCCCCCAAAAAAAACAGATCTCAAAATTATATAAAAATGATAAAATTAAAAATTAAACAAAAATTTTGATTTAGATTCATTGGCCAATATATCAGTTATCGGCTTTCAAATATAAAGATTTACCAGTTATCGGTATCGGCCAATATGTTCATATCGGTGCATCCCTGTAAAAAAGGATCTCAAAATTATATAAAAATGTTATGAAATCAAAAATTATATACAAATTTGGATTTAGATTTATTGGCCAATATATCGGTTATCGGCTTCCAAATATAAAGAATTATCAATTATCGGCTGAAATGTTTATATCGGTGCATCACTATAAAAAGGATCTCAAAATTATATAAAAATTATATGAAATAAAAAATAATATACAAATTTGGATTTAGATTTATCAGCCAATATATCTGTTATCCCTAAAAAAAAAGATCTCAAAATTATATAAAAATGATAAAAATAAAAAAAAATTGGGATTTAGAATCATTGGCCAATATATCGGTTATCGGCTGTCAAATATAAAGAATTATCAGTTATCAATATTGACCAAAATTTTAATATCTGTGGACCCCTAAAAAACAATCTCAAAATTATATAAAATGTAATAATACTTTTTTTTTTTTTTTTAATTGGATTTAGATTTATCGGCCAATATATCAGTTATCAGCTTCCAAATATGAAGAATTATCGGTTATCAATATCGACCAAAATTTAATATCGGTGCATGCCTATAAAAAGAATCTCAAAATTATATAAAACTTATATGAAATAAAAAATAGATTCAATTAGATTCATCAGCCAATATATCGGTTATCCCTAAAAAAAAGATCTCAAAATTATATAAAAATGATAAAAAATTTGGATTTAGAATCATTGGCCAATATATCGGTTATAGGCTGTCAAATATAAAGAATTATCAGTTATCAATATCGACCAACATTTTCATATCGGTGCATGCCTATAAAAAGAATCTCAAAATTATAAAAAAAATGATATAAAATCAAAAATTATATACAAATTTGGATTTAGATTTATCTGCCAATATATCGGTTATCGGATATCAATTATAAAGAATTATCGGTTTTCGTATCGGTCAAAATTTTGATATCAGTGCATCCCTATTTTTAATATCTAAAATGAGATATCGGTTATCGGCTGTCAAATATAAAGAATTATCAGTTATCAATATCGACCAACATTTTCATATCGGTGCATGCCTATAAAAAGAATCTAAAAATTATATAAAAATGATATAAAATCAAAAATTATATACAAATTTGGATTTAGATTTATTTTCCTATATATCGGTTATCGGCTATCAATTATAAAGAATTATCGGTTTTCGTATCGGTCAAAATTTTGATATCAGTGCATCCCTATTTTTAATATCTAAAATGAGATGGTGGTCCAGTGGGCTAAACCATGGAACTGGTATGCAGGAGGTTGCTGGTTCGATCCCAGCACCAGTGTGTCTTTTCCTCCATGTTGCTCAGGGGGATTGTCCCTGTAATAAGGCCACTGAAAGTCACTTTGGATAAAAGCGTCTGCCAAATGCATAAATATAAAATGGATTTTGCATGACACTATTCACTCTATTCAATCATCAACATATTTTGCACCATTTGCATATCATGTTATTAAATTAAATAGCATGAAGTGGCTTTTATAGATGCATTTGATCGTTTTATTTCCGAGGCTTGTCAGAGTTTTGTGTTGTGGGCTTGGCTCTAACTAACACTAACTGCATTTACATCAATTACGCATCAAGTTTCCGGCGTGCTTGGGTCTGCCGGTGTAATGCACAGGACTGCTGTCTATGTAGAGCGTTTGAAATGAGGTTTTATTTGAGTTAAGGTGCTGGTCATGTAGGCCATAGACGTGATAAGAGCTTCTCACCTGGTTAATTTGATTGGTCAGGTAAGCTGAGATCTGTAATGGCCTAGATGGGAGTCCATTAACCAGAAGCATTTAGCCGGAGCCTTTGACCGGAATAATTCACGTAACCAAATAAAAGCCCAATTATCAGCCTCTCACGCCAGATCAGATTTGCTCCCTGCTGGTTATCTGGGAAACCGCCGGTTAATAAAAGAGTTTCTCAGCAGGAGCGAGTCTTTGCATTGGGAATGAACTGGAGGACAGTGAGTTGTGATTTGGCGTTTAGTCACAGCGCAGATGTGCTCTTTTGTCGGGTTGTCACTCACGTCTTGCGAGGGCATTGGTGATTGAGTGTGTTTTGTCTTGTGATGTGAATGTGCGGATGAATAACGCCGTGATTCATCGCTGCTTCATCACCATACACCACTTCAACACCTTCATTAGTTTAGATCATTTTAGTACTTGATTTTAATTTCAGCAATGGATTGTTTTTTTTCCATCCGTGTCAAATCAAACAAATTTTGGAAACTTCCCCATTTTGTTTTTCTGTAGAAAGACAAACATAAATAGTGCTGAAAGCCAGAGTAATGAGTAATCACTGTTTGTAGAGGAGGCTCAGAATGACAGTTTCCACCTGAGCTCTGGAGCCCAATCTCAGGGGTGTAAACATGACTTTAGAAAGATGGCAGCTTCATTATTTTATTCTCACACAGAGATTGGTAGATCTATTAGTGAAATCTGTTGACTTTATCAATCTGTGTGTCATTATATGCCAACGGTGAGCGCTCAAACATGGGGAATAAGCACTTCTGCTGTGTCTTTGACTCAAGTTTGCTCGTCTGTAACTCCAGAAGTATTAAAGATATCTGAATATCCTTCTAGATTCTGCTTCTTAACTAACTTTACTTTTGGTTTCTTCATTTCCAAGGCCTTGTATAGTTCAGATATTAAGATATCTCTAATACTTTTAGAGTTACAGACATGCAAACTGGAAAAAGTATTTGTATGGCACTCAGACAGGAATGAGCTGATAGAAAAAAAATTGATACATTTCTAGTTTTAACATTATTTGTTCTTCAGATGTTCCTCTTTAAATATAAAGAGCATCAGCTGAGACCCACATTTGGTTTTCGACCACTGAAAATGACCAAATTACTCCTGGAGCCGCATTGAGATCTCCATATCTCTGGGATTGAACCATCGAGGGCCTTTAAAATGAAGAAACCAAAAGTAAAGTTAGTTAAGAAGCAGAATCTAGAAGGATATTCAGATATCTTTAATACTTCTGGAGTTACAGACGAGCAAACTTGAGTCAAAGACACAGCAGAAGTGCTTCTTCCCCATGTTTGAGCGCTCACCGTTGGCATATAATGACACACAGATTGATAAAGTCAACAGATTTCACTAATAGATCTACCAATCTCTGTGTGAGAATAAAATAATGAAGCTGCCATCTTTCTAAAGTCATGTTTACACCCCTGAGATTGGGCTCCAGAGCTCAGGTGGAAACTGTCATTCTGAGCCTCCTCTAGTCAATACACATCTGAGACATCTACTATTCTGCCTTTCAGCACTATTTATGTTTTAAAAAATATGAACAAAATCAAAATATGAGCCGGGGACCTCGGGTTGAGTTGACATGGAATGACCCCGATACGTTTTTATTTAGTTTTAATAGACAAAATGATCTGTTGCCACCTATTGATGAACCACTGCAGGAGATTCAGGCTGTTTATCATCTTTTTTTACATAGGAAAGTAAGTTTATGCAAGTAAAATGAAAATGTTTTGTTAGAAAACATCTTGTTTTGTTTGAAAAAGAATGTGTAGTTCAAATGAATTCAAGTCAGTGGAGTTCATATTATATGTTCTTATCAATTTCATATTAAAATAAAAATTTTCATAAATATTGATAAAAGAATATGTTTTTTGCATCACACAGATATTTGCTGTAGTTCTTGTAACATTTTACATTTCAAAGAATTTCTCAATTTTTGAAATGAATAAAAAGTTGTGAATGAAGTAATAGCATGGTAAAAACATGGTAACGTTAAAAAATAAAAGTGCATTCAAGTTAATGATCAGATACGAAACATGTTTTAGTTGAAACATATTCAGTTATGATTGTTTTATAAGCTCACATTCAGGGAATTTTTCCAGGTTTGTAATGCATCAGCAGGGGAAAGATCTGTAATGGATGTAACTATTTACATTTTCAGTGCAGACATCAAAATATTCTGCGCCTTTTGCATATTTCATATTTTCTGGAAAATAAGTGGCACCTGATTATAAGACGGACTGGGTCAAAATTGCATTTTTGAGAGAAAATAAGGCACATCGGTGTATACGCCACAGGCCACGTTTGATTATGACATTCAGGGAAAATGTAAAATTCATAAAAAAAAACATTATAAATATGTTTTAGTTCCGCTCACTCCACAACAAATCCTGGAAAATAGAAAACAAACTAATGATGTATTATCAACACCAATTCTGCATGTGTGATGGTAGTTGTGTGATATTGTTACAGGACGTTTGAGATGATAAAAAGATAAGCAGTGGGTTTTTTTCAATGCCACAAAATGCATTGATCCAACGTTGATTTAGCGTTTGCTATGTCAATTGCTCATCAACTGTGCATTCATTTTCACAGTTTTTTCTGACAAATTTTTCAGAAAAGAGACCAAATTCGCCCTAGAGGCAGATCTCAATGGGCTGCCCTAATCGACAATATAGACCGGAGAAAAGCATGGCTGTTAGCATATCAATATTTATTCCTAATAAGACCAAAGAAGTCCACTTTAAAATATTACATAAGATATACCCGGTTAATTTAACAATATCCAAATATGTTGATATTCTTAGTACTTGCTCATTTTGTGGTCATAAAGATGAAACATTAATACATTTATTCTATTCTTGTGATTTGATTCAAAAGTTTTGGTCTAATTTATATTCCCATTTAAATAAAACTCCCATTACAGACACAATCTTTTAATTTGAAAGATGTTATTTGTTATTTCACTGACTCCAACAAATCTAAATTAAATTTTTTTCAATTTTTTTATTTTGTTTGGCAAATTTTTCATCCATAAACAGAAATTTATGAGCTCACTTCCTACTTTTTCACATTTTTTGATCGAGGTAGACTCGCTGCTAAAATCTTTGAGGTTAACTAGCAATAAAAAATTTGATCGATTTCTAAAACAATATGAACAATTCTTTTGTAATGAATCTGATGTTCAAGTTTAACCAGCTTTCTCATGTATTGACAACCCCCCCCCCCCTTTTTTATTTGTTATTTTTATTTTATTTACTTATATTGTCCCTTGTCTTTATATGTCCTTTTCATATGTATGTAAACGTTGTTTTTTTTTATGCTTCCTTTAGATATTTGACTCTACATACAAATGTCTTTTATGTCTTAAAGATTTAGTTCACCCAAAAATGTAAATTGTGTGATTAATGACTGAGCCTCATGTGGTTGGACACCCGTCAGACCTCCGTTCATCTTCAGACACAAATGAAGATATTTTAGTGTAAATCTGATGCTCTGAAAGGCCTCCATTGGCTCAACTTTACACTCTCAAGACCCTTAAAAGACACTAAAGACTAAAGTTACAAAGTCCATCTCACTACAGCGGCTCTACAATAACTTTATGAAGGCGAGAATAGTTTCTGTGCGCAAAAAAACCCTAAATAACGACTTATATAGTGATGACGATTTCAAAACACGGCATCATGAAGCTTCATCAGAGCGTTATGAATCAGTGAGTCGATTCATGATTCGGATCGCGTGTCAAACCGCCAAACTGCTGAAATTTGGCGATCCAAACCGCTGAATCGACTCACTGATTCATAACGCTCTGAATCGACTCACTGATTCATAACGCTCCAAACCGCTGAATCGACTCCCTGATTCATAACGCTCCAAACCGCTGAATCGACTCACTGATTCATAATGCTCCAAAACGCTGAATTCCAAACCGCTGAATCGACTCCCTGATTCATAACGCTCCAAACCGCTGAATCGACTCACTGATTCATAATGCTCCAAACCGCTGAATTCCAAACCGCTGAATCGACTCACTGATTCATAATGCTCCAAAACGCTGAATTCCAAACCGCTGAATCGACTCCCTGATTCATAACGCTCCAAACCGCTGAATCGACTCACTGATTCATAACGCTCTGAACCGCTGATTCGACTCACTGATTCATAACGCTTTGAAGCTTCATGATGCCGTGTTTTGAAATCGTCATCACTATATTAGTCGTTATTTAGGGTTTTTTTGCGCACAGAAACTATTCTGGTCTTCATAAAGTTATTGTAGAGCCGCTGTAGTGAGATGGACTTTGTAACTTTAGTCTTTAGTGTCTTTTAAGGGTCTTGAGAGTGTAAAGTTGAGCCAATGGAGGCCTTTCAGAGCATCAGATTTACACTAAAATATCTTCATTTGTGTCTGAAGATGAACGGAGGTCTGACGGGTGTCCAACCACATGAGGCTCAGTCATTAATCACACAATTTACATTTTTGGCTGAACTAACCCTTTAACTCTAATGTTCTCCTGAAGGTATTTGTATATTTGTACAGTTCTTGAATAATTTTTTTTTTTTTAAAAAGTAAATGTTCACAGTTTTAAGTCAGTATTTTCCATCATAGTTTAGTTTAAAATAACCCGTCTATCCAGTGACCTGTGGATGAGAGTGACCGTGTGAAAGCGCACACATTCGGCTGGTCAAGACTTTGGGACGCCGGCCATCTATAGCAGCTGGTCGTGGCTGAAGACAAGGCTGCGCATTTCCTGCATCCCATATGTCTTTCCCAGGGCTTGCCGTCATGTTAGGGTGATGGCACAAATCCCATTCATATTTTTATCTCGAGCTCTCGCCTCACTGCGATCATCCAGCATTAACCTGGATCACTTGGTGGTCCTGCATGAAAGCGTTTAATATTCCAGAGAGATTTGCAGTGCATTGATGGTATGCATGTGAATAGTGATGTCTATTAGTTATTGTCTTGTAATGATGAGCATCATTGGTGTGTGTGTGTGTGTGTGTGTTGTAGGGATGCAACAATACAGTTAGTCCATGGTTCAATACACACCTCGGTTTTTAACCACGGTTTTCGGTTCGGTTCTATTCTTCGGTTTTTTTGTTATTCTATTCTTAGGCGACAGGAACAGCAAGAGGTTAAAGAGAAACAAGACTCTTTCTTTATTTTACTTACATTTTTAAACTTAAAACTTTTTCTTAATTTTTTTTTTTTTAAAAACACTTGTACACATTCCTTGTGTATTGTATAATATAAAAAAGTATAAAGATTTACAGTGGCAGCTCAGAGCTGTACAGCAGCATTAAAGTATGAAATTGAATGAATAAATGTAAAGATAAAACACTTCACAGACTTCACTATAAAATCTACACTGATTCTTATTAAAGCTGCTGTATTAGTTCTTCAGTCAAGAACAGTGAGTGATTTTCTCTTTGTCTTTTGTTGTTGTATTAACATTAAAGGGATAGTTCACTCATAAATGAAAATTCTGTAATCGAGAAATGAATACAGGTTTGGAGCAACATTAGAGTGAGTAAATAATGACATTATTTTAGAGGTGAACTGTCCCTTTAAGGACGGCGTGTTCACTATAGGCTGCGCCGCTGTCAATTAAAGACCTGCACGCATCTAATATACACACACACACAGATTATACTTCACTTTAGACATAACCGACTGTGTTTATGTTAACCTTGTGTGTATTTGACAGTATTAGCGCAGTAAGACGACTACTGAGTCCAGTAATCACGTGTTTGACAGGCGTTTAGTGCGCACACTCGGAAAAGCGCATGTTAAAACCGTACACGCGAATGAGCCGGCAAGGCTTTAAAATGCATGTAAATAATGAGCTTTGGTGATTGTGAATAACTCTAGTGTCCCGTGAGAATAACTCTAACACTGACCTGTGATGTGAATGTATGTCACGTTGTTCAGTATTGGGATGGAGGCAAATGATAGAATTTGTAGAAAAATAATTAATTCAATGCAAAATCGCAAAAAACGCAATTCACAAGCGCGTATTGAACCATGAATGCCGTACCGAACGGTTCAATATTATATTGAGAATTGTGGCATCTCTAGTGTGTTGGCTATGTTACAGTGAGTAAAGTCATGAGAAACCACTTGCATCCCAAATGTTTTAAACAGAGCCCTGTTGGTGATCTTTACAGATCTGACTCTAAACCTGTGTGTAAGACCTCTCGCCGTGGCTTGAAAGAATAATTGCAGCCCTTCGTGGCGTTCGGGAACATGTGTCTGGAGTGATGGCTCTTCCTCGCCGCCTCCTTCAGCCCACGGCTTTAATTAGCCGACGCCGCGCGCTTCACAGCCCAGCAAATGCAAGATGATATAAAGAGTGAGCAATAGCTGAGCAACTGCTGCAGATTACATTAGTGAAACGCGAGATGATGTGATGTAAAGGCCATTTGCTGGTTACCTGAGCGTGAAGCAGAAACATAATGCTATTAAAGTCACTATAAAATCGTACGTGCAGTGATAAAATACAGATAATGGCTGTACATGGAGACCAAAGGCTGTGTTTTATTCAGAGGCAGACGTAACGGGAAGCTTTTTTACCACTAATTCAAGAAAATGAAGAGCAAGTGATGCACATTAGATGTGTAAATGATGCTTGTGTTACACTTGCTCCTGCAGGAGAGGTTTTACTGCTATTCTTCATGAATGATGAATTAACTATGATTGTTTCTGCGTTATTTCTTCTATTCGCACTCACTCAGGATGACTTTGTCCTGGTGTTTACATGCACACGGCTGTGATTCAGCCTGCTTGCAATGTTGGGCCCTATGAAAGAAAAGATGGCCCTCTACCACACCAACCTAGCTATCTAAAATCTGAAAATGATCAACTGAGTACAATTATTAAAGAGCAGAATGTTGAATTGGTGGAATCTTAAAAGTATTTGAGGTGTGTGATTGCAATGTGGAGATGATTTGTAAAAAAAGACAGCAACGCCTGTTTTGTTTACGGAAATTGTCAAAGTTTAATATTGACAGGTCGTTGATGACCTTGTTCTGTAAGTCTTACATTGAGTCAGTTGTGACTTTCTCTCTATTATGCTGGTATGGCGGTCTTAGTGTCAAAGCTAAGAATGCGGTGGTAAAAATAGTCAATACCAGTAGTAAAATTATAGGAACTCATCAGAGTCACTCTACTGACTTATAATTGTCAGGTTGTAAGGAAAGCCCAATCCATTTGACTGAATTTGTGTGAATTTATTTTTTTACCTTCGGGACTTAGATTTAGATTCCCCACTGTTAGAAGCAACAGGTATAAACATTCATTTATTCCTACTGCGGTTTCTTTGTTAAATTCGGGAATGGGAGGAGTTGTGGGAAGTAGGTAAACTTTTGGGCTGCTGCCGTCTTGTTGTGTTGTTTTTTAGGTATTTTTAATGTTTGTAAACTGTTTTTATGTATGTATGTTGGTCTTGTTGCAAAACAAATTGCCCTACGGGGACATCATCGAATAAAGTGAAGTGAAATCTTTGTCTGCAATTTAATAATACTGATCAATTAAGCTCCGCTCGCTCAACCCAGAATGCCCCGATTGGCTGAGAAAACATTGATTAAAATTAAGATACAATTTATACAAAACAAAACTTAATGAAGTGGTCACAATCATGTCTGATCAACTCCACTCATCTTATTATGTGTCCTATCTCATGCTGTTCACTTTTCATAATCGACATAGATTGACAACATAGACATAAAAAAACAACATTATAATATTTAAACATAAATATAAAAATAAATACCTTATTGCAACAATTATAGCACAGAGAAACTTCATGTCGGAGTGAGATTTGAGCAAATGTGGTTTTACCGGTGAGCGTGAGCGGTTCATGAGTGGAGCGTTTTGCTGGATTTTGCCGGAAATGCCATAATTTTTTTATATTTGTAACTCTTTGGTAGATTATGCATTTATAATACATTACTACTAGTGCTGTTACTACTAATAAAACCCATCTCTGGGGGCCCCAAAAGTGTGTGTGTATAATATTAAATGAAATTGCAGTCTTAGTTTTAAAACTGTTGCATTAAGCCATCTTGTGAGAGGTTTTAACAGTGTCTTTAAATAAAATCCAGTTATTCTCTGCTACTGTAATAACTACTATTACAGTGTGTAGCATTTGCAGCAGCTTCTTCACTTGTAGCTCTTCCTCTCATGAACCTTTTGTAATACAAAGTCATTGTTCACCTGCCCTTAAATTACGGTTGGCGGGAACCTTGAGAGCTGTGACGGCCGGGGCATTGATGTTCCCGCCGCGGCCAATCATTTCCTCAGGATTTTAATGATGTTGTGGCTGAATCATGACTATCAAACCTGCCGTCTCAGATGTTGCTGTTATGAAAGAGGTCGATCAGAGTTGTGTAATCTGGACACCTGAGGAAAAACTGCATCCGTGAGCTTTCCTATACTCATCTGTCTTCAGTGTGTGATGTCTGTTCCTCTCTCTCTCTGTGGTTCTGAACTCCTGAAACGCCTCCATCTTGAGTTTTCCTCCGGGAATCAACATGTCACAATATTCCTCATTTTAATCATTCATATGCAGAATAAAAGGGCAGGTATGGGATTCAATTCCTGCCTAATGCACTGCTGTCACGGATCAAAACCTAAAAACACAATATTTTTTTATTTTATATAAGTATATATTTTATTTTATAATATAAGACCAAAGCCATATCTCTAACCAAGTTGTGTTCCAAATTTGAAGTTGATATCACAAAAATGTAAGTTCCCATAAGATTTTGTTTAGGTGCTGTACCAAAAACAGCCACCGGGTGTCATTCAAATTCAATTGATTGTTTTTTTGATGCATTTTCCTGTAAATTTCTGTCCAAATATCACTTCCATCACAAAACAGTCACCAAATATGGACCCTTGAGACTCAGACCTTTCCGACGATATGCGTTTTGTCAAGATTGGAAAAGATATTGATTATAAAGTAGTTAAAATAATTGTTGTAATATGAAACATGACGCCGCCCACTAGGGGGAGGAGCCCGCTAGAATAATTTAGAGTAATGTTTCCATGGTAACACAATGTCCGATTTCAAAACGGTTTTCAAAGGATACATTTTGAGTTTGTAAGCTTTCAAATGATACCTAATTTATGATAATTACTTAAATATATGATACGAATAAAAGGCAATCATAAAAAGATCACCAGGCGTCCTGCCAGTGGGACAGTGACATCTCACGCTTTGATGATTGACGTAATTAAGTGGTAACGTTACTGACGGTAGACTATAGTTGTTTATATTTCTTAATAAAATTGTGCCAGCTGGAACAAATGCTATAATTTATGAATTATTACGGGTAGATCACCGCAGGATTAAAAGTGGTTGAACGTTTTTTCAAAGAGCCAGAAAGTCCCTTTGCAGCAGGCACAACAAATGAACGTTAGCGTTTCAGGGAGGACAGCAGATATATCAGCAAATATGGCTCTCAGAGAGATTATTTGTGGAATATAATATAACACAATCACAGCAGTGACGCTGACTGGGTTAAGCATTTACTGTGTCTGAGGGAAATCTGCCAGTCTCTTCAAAGGAAGATTACAGATGGCGAACGCCCACACAACTATTTTGTTTTGTTGGTTTGTTTGACGATGTGAGTTCAGGACTCTTTCACTTTAATGGTAAAGTTACACATTTTTTAAAATTCGGCTAAAACATATGAAGATATTCCTAGATGTTTTGATTCTCACTGACAGGTGGTTGTCATGACAATGACGTAGTTTAGGGCGGCACAAGTTAACGTTCGTTCTCTCTCTCACACACACACACACACACACACACACACACACGCACACACACACACACACACACACACACACACACACACACACACATACCTTGTCAATCAGCTGATGCTGATTGCCGTGGTGCAGGAATATCTGGACCACAGCCAATCAGATGCAAAGACCCGCCCCATCTGTGTCTCTGATTGGTTTAGACTCCAATATGATCCATCGATCCTCTAGAGCCCTGTGTAGGCGGGGCCTGGTTGAGTTAGTTAGTCGTGTGTTGAGATCAGAGACTGTAAAGAAATATGGGCGTAGTGTGCGAGGCGTCACTCATAGGATCTGAAGAGTGTCTGAAGTGTAAAGTCGGGTCGAGCCGGCCGTCGCCATCTTGTCTGCGAGTCCCTCCCGGATAACAGAAACTGGGCAAAGAGGCGGAGCTGAGGTGATGACTAACAGACAGCAGACAAACGGCAATCCACCTGTCACTCAAAGTGGCCACGCCCTTAATTATGCAGAACTTTAAGGCTTTATATAATGTAAAGGAATGAGTTATAAAAACATTCCCCCCCTCACAGTCGTCATGAAGGGCAACATTAGCCGTACAGACCAAAAGCACAGTTTGTCCCAGACTAAGGTGACCAGATTTCTGAAATGGAAACCGGGGACATTTCCTATTTGAGTGGTCAAAATACCACTAAAACCTATTTTATCAAAAAAATGGGGACAATACATTTTTGAATGTTTTTGTTGTTGTGGGCTCTCTATATTATTATTAACATTAATAATTAGTATGATTTAGTTTGATTATTAGGATTTTTGGTCTGGATTCAAATCAAGACACCTGCAAAAAAAAAAAAAAAAAAAACTATGAAAACTGTTAATAGTAACCATTGTAAATAACAAGCAGTTCAAAACAATATTATAACATGACATAACAAAAGCACATTACAAAAATAAAACATAAATATGATAAATAAAACTATTTACAAATATTGAGCCGCAACAATGGAGAATATGAGGAGATAATCAACATTTCCTGCTCTAGTAGAGCCAGAGGAATACCCAATACCCAAAATACCAAATACCCAAAACACCCAATACCCAATACCCAAAACACCCAATACCCAAATACCCAATACCCAAAATACCAAATACCCAATACCCAAAACACCCAATACCCAAATACCCAATACCCAAAATACCAAATACCCAATACCCAATACCCAAAACACCCAATACCCAAATACCCAATACCCAAAATACCAAATACCCAATACCCAAAACCCAAAACACCCAATACCCAAAGACCCAATACCCAAAGACCCAATACCCAAAATACCCAATACCCAAAATACCCAAAATACCCAAAACACCCAATACCCAAAATACCCAATACCCAAAATACCCAAAACACCCAATACCCAAAATACCCAATACCCAAAATACCCAAAACACCCAATACCCAAAATACCCAATACCCAAAATACCCAAAACACCCAATACCCAAAATACCCAATACCCAAAATACCCAAAGACCCAATACCCAAAATATCCAATACCCAAAATACCCAATACCCAAAACCCAAAACACCCAATACCCAAAGACCCAATACCCAAAATACCCACATACCCAATACCCAAAATACCCAATACCCAATACCCAAAATACCCAAAACACCCAATACCCAAAATACCCAATACCCAAAATACCCAAATACCCAATACTCAAAATACCCAATACCCAAAATACCCAATACCCAAAATACCCAATACCCAAAAATACCCAATACCCAAAATACCCAATACCCAAAATACCCAATACCCAAAATACCCAATACCCAAAATACCCAATACCCAAAATACCCAATACCCAATACCCAAAAATACCCAATACCCAAAATACCCAATACCCAAAAATACCCAATACCCAAAATACCCAATACCCAAAATACCCAATACCCAAAATACCCAATACCCAAAATACCCAATACCCAATACCCAAAAATACCCAATACCCAAAATACCCAATACCCAAAAATACCCAATACCCAAAATACCCAATACCCAAAATACCCAATACCCAAAATACCCAATACCCAAAATACCCAATACCCAAAATACCCAAATACCCAAAAATACCCAATTACCAAAATACCCAATACCCAAAATACCCAATACCCAAAATACCCAATACCCAATACCCAAAAATACCCAATACCCAAAATACCCAATACCCAAAAATACCCAATACCCAAAATACCCAATACCCAAAATACCCAATACCCAAAATACCCAATACCCAAAATACCCAATACCCAAAATACCCAATACCCAAAATACCCAATACCCAAAAATACCCAATACCCAAAATACCCAATACCCAAAATACCCAATACCCAAAATACCCAAAATACCCAATACCCAATACCCAAAAATACCCAATACCCAAAATACCCAATACCCAAAAATACCCAATACCCAAAATACCCAATACCCAAAATACCCAATACCCAAAATACCCAATACCCAAAATACCCAATACCCAAAAATACCCAATACCCAAAATACCCAATACCCAAAAATACCCAATACCCAAAATACCCAATACCCAAAATACCCAATACCCAAAATACCCAATACCCAAAATACCCAATACCCAATACCCAAATACCCATTACCCAATACCCAAAATATCCAATACCCAAAACACCCAATACCAAAAATACCCAATACCCAAATACCCATTACCCAATACCCAAAATACCCAATACCCAAAACACCCAATACCCAAAATGCCCCAAAATGCCCAAAATACCCCAAAATACCCAATACCCAAAATACCCAATACCAAAAATACCCAATACCCAAAATACCCAATACCCAAATACCCATTACCCAATACCCAAAATACCCAATACCCAAAACACCCAATACCAAAAATACCCATTACCCAAATACCCATGACCCAATACCCCAAATACCCAATACCCAAAACACCCAATACCAAAAATTCCCATTACCCAAAATACCCAATACCCAAATTACCCAATACCCAATACCCAAAAATACCCAATACCCAAAATACCCAATACCCAAAATACCCAATACCCAAAATACCCAATACCCAAAATACCCAATACCCAATACCCAAATACCCATTACCCAATACCCAAAATACCCAATACCCAAAACACCCAATACCAAAAATACCCAATACCCAAATACCCATTACCCAATACCCAAAATACCCAATACCCAAAACACCCAATACCCAAAATGCCCCAAAATGCCCAAAATACCCCAAAATACCCAATACCCAAAATACCCAATACCAAAAATACCCAATACCCAAAATACCCAATACCCAAATACCCATTACCCAATACCCAAAATACCCAATACCCAAAACACCCAATACCAAAAATACCCATTACCCAAATACCCATGACCCAATACCCCAAATACCCAATACCCAAAACACCCAATACCAAAAATTCCCATTACCCAATACCCAAAATACCCAATAACCAAAATACCCAATACCCAAAACACCCATTACCAAAAATACCCAATACCCAAAATACCCAATACCCAAAATACCCAATATGCAAAATACCCAATACCCAAAATACCCAATACCCAATACCCCAAAATATCCAAAATACCCAATACCCAAAATACCCAATACCCAAAATACCCAATACCCAAAATACCCAATACCCCAAAATATCCAAAATACCCAAAATACCCAATACCCAAAATACCCAATACCCCAAAATACTCAAAATGCCCAATACCCAAAATACCCAAAATGCCCAATACCCAAAATACCCAAAATACCCAATGCCCAAAATACCCCAAAATGCCCAAAATACCCAAAATACCCAATACTCAAAATACCCGATACCCAATACCCAAAACACCCAATACCCAAAATACCCAATGCCCAATACCCAAAATACCCAATACCCAAAATACCCCAAAATGCCCAATACTCAAAATACCCAATACCCAAAATACCCAATACCCAAAATACCCAATACCCAAAATACCCAATACCCAAAATACCCGATACCCAATACCCAAAATACCCAATACCCAAAACACCCAATACCAAAAATTCCCATTACCCAATACCCAAAATACCCAATACCCAAAATACCCAATACCCAAAATACCCGATACCCAATACCCAAAATACCCAATACCCAAAACACCCAATACCAAAAATTCCCATTACCCAATACCCAAAATACCCAATACCCAAAACACCCAATACCCAAAACACCCAATACCCAAAACACCCAATACCCAAAATACCCAATACCCAAAATACCCAATACCCCAAAATACCCCAAAATACCCAATACCCAAAATACCCAATACCCAAAATACCCAATACCCAAAATACCCAATACCCCAAAATATCCAAAATACCCAATACCCAAAATACCCAATACCCAAAAATACCCAATACCCAAAATACCCAATACCCAAAATACCCAATACCCAAAATACCCAATACCCAAAATACCCAATACCCAATACCCAAAAATACCCAATACCCAAAATACCCAATACCCAAAAATACCCAATACCCAAAATACCCAATACCCAAAATACCCAATACCCAAAATACCCAATACCCAAAATACCCAAATACCCAAAAATACCCAATTACCAAAATACCCAATACCCAAAATACCCAATACCCAAAATACCCAATACCCAATACCCAAAAATACCCAATACCCAATACCCAAAAATACCCAATACCCAAAATACCCAATACCCAAAATACCCAATACCCAAAATACCCAATACCCAAAATACCCAATACCCAAAATACCCAATACCCAAAAATACCCAATACCCAAAATACCCAATACCCAAAATACCCAATACCCAAAATACCCAAAATACCCAATACCCAATACCCAAAAATACCCAATACCCAAAATACCCAATACCCAAAAATACCCAATACCCAAAATACCCAATACCCAAAATACCCAATACCCAAAATACCCAATACCCAAAATACCCAATACCCAATACCCAAAAATACCCAATACCCAAAATACCCAATACCCAAAAATACCCAATACCCAAAATACCCAATACCCAAAATACCCAATACCCAAAATACCCAATACCCAAATACCCATTACCCAATACCCAAAATATCCAATACCCAAAACACCCAATACCAAAAATACCCAATACCCAAATACCCATTACCCAATACCCAAAATACCCAATACCCAAAACACCCAATACCCAAAATGCCCCAAAATGCCCAAAATACCCCAAAATACCCAATACCCAAAATACCCAATACCAAAAATACCCAATACCCAAAATACCCAATACCCAAATACCCATTACCCAATACCCAAAATACCCAATACCCAAAACACCCAATACCAAAAATACCCATTACCCAAATACCCATGACCCAATACCCCAAATACCCAATACCCAAAACACCCAATACCAAAAATTCCCATTACCCAAAATACCCAATACCCAAAATACCCAATACCCAATACCCAAAAATACCCAATACCCAAAATACCCAATACCCAAAATACCCAATACCCAAAATACCCAATACCCAAAATACCCAATACCCAAATACCCATTACCCAATACCCAAAATACCCAATACCCAAAACACCCAATACCAAAAATACCCAATACCCAAATACCCATTACCCAATACCCAAAATACCCAATACCCAAAACACCCAATACCCAAAATGCCCCAAAATGCCCAAAATACCCCAAAATACCCAATACCCAAAATACCCAATACCAAAAATACCCAATACCCAAAATACCCAATACCCAAATACCCATTACCCAATACCCAAAATACCCAATACCCAAAACACCCAATACCAAAAATACCCATTACCCAAATACCCATGACCCAATACCCCAAATACCCAATACCCAAAACACCCAATACCAAAAATTCCCATTACCCAATACCCAAAATACCCAATAACCAAAATACCCAATACCCAAAACACCCATTACCAAAAATACCCAATACCCAAAATACCCAATACCCAAAATACCCAATATGCAAAATACCCAATACCCAAAATACCCAATACCCAATACCCCAAAATATCCAAAATACCCAATACCCAAAATACCCAATACCCAAAATACCCAATACCCAAAATACCCAATACCCCAAAATATCCAAAATACCCAAAATACCCAATACCCAAAATACCCAATACCCCAAAATACTCAAAATGCCCAATACCCAAAATACCCAAAATGCCCAATACCCAAAATACCCAAAATACCCAATGCCCAAAATACCCCAAAATGCCCAAAATACCCAAAATACCCAATACTCAAAATACCCGATACCCAATACCCAAAACACCCAATACCCAAAATACCCAATGCCCAATACCCAAAATACCCAATACCCAAAATACCCCAAAATGCCCAATACTCAAAATACCCAATACCCAAAATACCCAATACCCAAAATACCCAATACCCAAAATACCCGATACCCAAAATACCCGATACCCAATACCCAAAATACCCAATACCCAAAACACCCAATACCAAAAATTCCCATTACCCAATACCCAAAATACCCAATACCCAAAATACCCAATACCCAAAATACCCGATACCCAATACCCAAAATACCCAATACCCAAAACACCCAATACCAAAAATTCCCATTACCCAATACCCAAAATACCCAATACCCAAAACACCCAATACCCAAAACACCCAATACCCAAAACACCCAATACCCAAAACACCCAATACCCAAAATACCCAATACCCAAAATACCCAATACCCCAAAATACCCCAAAATACCCAATACCCAAAATACCCAATACCCAAAATACCCAATACCCCAAAATACCCAATACCCAAAATACCCAATACCCCAAAATACCCCAAAATACCCAATACCCAAAATACCCAATACCCAAAATACCCAATACCCAAAATACCCAATACCCCAAAATACCCCAAAATACCCAATACCCAAAATACCCAATACCCCAAAATACCCCAAAACACCCAATACCCAAAATACCCAATACCCAAAATACCCAATACCCAAAATACCCAATACCCAAAATACCCAATACCCAATACCCAAAAATACCCAATACCCAAAATACCCAATACCCAAAAATACCCAATACCCAAAATACCCAATACCCAAAATACCCAATACCCAAAATACCCAATACCCAAAATACCCAATACCCAAATACCCATTACCCAATACCCAAAATATCCAATACCCAAAACACCCAATACCAAAAATACCCAATACCCAAATACCCATTACCCAATACCCAAAATACCCAATACCCAAAACACCCAATACCCAAAATGCCCCAAAATGCCCAAAATACCCCAAAATACCCAATACCCAAAATACCCAATACCAAAAATACCCAATACCCAAAATACCCAATACCCAAAACACCCAATACCAAAAATACCCATTACCCAAATACCCATGACCCAATACCCCAAATACCCAATACCCAAAACACCCAATACCAAAAATTCCCATTACCCAAAATACCCAATACCCAAAATACCCAATACCCAATACCCAAAAATACCCAATACCCAAAATACCCAATACCCAAAATACCCAATACCCAAAATACCCAATACCCAAAATACCCAATACCCAAATACCCATTACCCAATACCCAAAATACCCAATACCCAAAACACCCAATACCAAAAATACCCAATACCCAAATACCCATTACCCAATACCCAAAATACCCAATACCCAAAACACCCAATACCCAAAATGCCCCAAAATGCCCAAAATACCCCAAAATACCCAATACCCAAAATACCCAATACCAAAAATACCCAATACCCAAAATACCCAATACCCAAATACCCATTACCCAATACCCAATACCCAAAACACCCAATACCAAAAATACCCATTACCCAAATACCCATGACCCAATACCCCAAATACCCAATACCCAAAACACCCAATACCAAAAATTCCCATTACCCAATACCCAAAATACCCAATAACCAAAATACCCAATACCCAAAACACCCATTACCAAAAATACCCAATACCCAAAATACCCAATACCCAAAATACCCAATATGCAAAATACCCAATACCCAAAATACCCAATACCCAATACCCCAAAATATCCAAAATACCCAATACCCAAAATACCCAATACCCAAAATACCCAATACCCAAAATACCCAATACCCCAAAATATCCAAAATACCCAAAATACCCAATACCCAAAATACCCAATACCCCAAAATACTCAAAATGCCCAATACCCAAAATACCCAAAATGCCCAATACCCAAAATACCCAAAATACCCAATGCCCAAAATACCCCAAAATGCCCAAAATACCCAAAATACCCAATACTCAAAATACCCGATACCCAATACCCAAAACACCCAATACCCAAAATACCCAATGCCCAATACCCAAAATACCCAATACCCAAAATACCCCAAAATGCCCAATACTCAAAATACCCAATACCCAAAATACCCAATACCCAAAATACCCAATACCCAAAATACCCGATACCCAAAATACCCGATACCCAATACCCAAAATACCCAATACCCAAAACACCCAATACCAAAAATTCCCATTACCCAATACCCAAAATACCCAATACCCAAAATACCCAATACCCAAAATACCCGATACCCAATACCCAAAATACCCAATACCCAAAACACCCAATACCAAAAATTCCCATTACCCAATACCCAAAATACCCAATACCCAAAACACCCAATACCCAAAACACCCAATACCCAAAACACCCAATACCCAAAACACCCAATACCCAAAATACCCAATACCCAAAATACCCAATACCCCAAAATACCCCAAAATACCCAATACCCAAAATACCCAATACCCAAAATACCCAATACCCCAAAATACCCAATACCCAAAATACCCAATACCCCAAAATACCCCAAAATACCCAATACCCAAAATACCCAATACCCAAAATACCCAATACCCAAAATACCCAATACCCCAAAATACCCCAAAATACCCAATACCCAAAATACCCAATACCCCAAAATACCCCAAAACACCCAATACCCAAAACACCCAATACCCAAAATACCCAATACCCAAAATACCCAATACCCCAAAATACCCCAAAATACCCAATACCCAAAATACCCAATACCCAAAATACCCAATACCCCAAAATACCCAATACCCAAAATACCCAATACCCCAAAATACCCCAAAACACCCAATACCCAAAATACCCAATACCCAAAATACCCAATACCCCAAAATACCCCAAAACACCCAATACCCAAAACACCCAATACCCAAAACACCCAATACCCAAAATACCCAATACCCAAAATACCCAATACCCCAAAATACCCCAAAATACCCAATACCCAAAATACCCAATACCCAAAATACCCAATACCCAAAATACCCAATACCCCAAAATACCCAATACCCAATACCCAAATACCCATTACCCAATACCCAAAATATCCAATACCCAAAACACCCAATACCAAAAATACCCAATACCCAAATACCCATTACCCAATACCCAAAATACCCCAAAATGCCCAATACTCAAAATACCCGATACCCAATACCCAAAATACCCAATACCCAATACCCAAAATACCCAATACCCCAAAATACCCAATACCCAATACCCAAATACCCATTACCCAATACCCAAAATATCCAATACCCAAAACACCCAATACCAAAAATACCCAATACCCAAATACCCATTACCCAATACCCAAAATACCCCAAAATGCCCAATACTCAAAATACCCGATACCCAATACCCAAAATACCCAATGCCCAATACCCAAAATACCCAATACCCAAAATACCCCAAAATGCCCAATACTCAAAATACCCAATACCCAAATACCCAATACCCAAATACCCAATACCCAAAATACCCAATACACAAAAATACCCAATACCCAAATACCCAATACCCAAAATACCCAATACCCAAAATACCCAATACCCAAAAATACCCAAAATACCCAATACCCAAATACCCAAATACCCAAAATACCCAATACCCAAATACCCAATACCCAAATAGCCGATACCCAAAATAGCCGATACCCAAAATAGCCGATACCCAAAATGGGTAGTGTGTTGAGACTGGCGGTTATGGTAAGGGGGCGGGGCATTTCCCAAACACCAATCACAACACACCACTCCAGCCGACCAATCAGAGCACAGTGTGCTTTTCAGAAGGAGGGGCTTCTTAGAGACAGGAAGTAAACAGAGCATTACTGACAGACTGAGAAGACAGGAGCCGCAACACTGGAGAATATGAGGAGATGATCAACACTCAAGCTGGAAAACCTGCCCAGAAATGATGGAGTGTTTTGTGCTTCACAGGGTTAATGTTGTGATGTGTTTGCTCTGTCCTCAGTCATCTCTCCCAGTCCAGCTCTCTGGAGGAAGTGCGTGTTGATGTGGATAAGTTCGTCCCTCCTGCACCGCGAAAGGTGGAAATGAGACGCGACCCAGTGCTGGGCTTCG